>NC_056523.1:295794597-295828922 GCF_019175285.1 Sceloporus undulatus | reverse complement strand
CATGCCTAAGAAACATGCATTTATATTAACATTTCAAAAAAAGCCTCAATTTTTTTGTGTGTCCTCCATTTTTATAAAATGTGTCCTACATTTGAAAATGTTGTCCTGCATTTGTCCCGGTTTGGAGGTCCTCATTTATGGCAACCCTACTTGGGAGTCAAGTAACAACAGCAAATCTATCAGATAGTCAAAAAACAGTAAGTTCTACATACAGTATATCATATCATGAAAGTATTTGATCCTGGTAATTTCTGAAATGTTGAGTTTTATTCCCATTCATTATCAGAGATCTGAACCAATCAGTCTTAGTGGGAAACTAGGGTCTTCCATTCTGTAAAGATTCATGAAATGGGTCCACAGTTCTTTATTTTAGAAGTTTAACTTAGCCTGTCAGAAAAGTCAGAAATTATTTACCTTTTTAAAAAATGTTCAAATTACAAAAGAAACTTAATGAAATTAGTGTCAAAGGGGAGTTTCATCAGAATTTCAAGATAATGCATCCTAGTGGTAATGCTCATAAACGTATGATTTCCTATATTATACTATGTATTCTATTTCTAGAGCAGGGGGACCCAAGTTCTAAGCAAACCATCCCTATGAAAGCTCATGATATCTTACAAATCCTAGGACTCAAATTTATACAGTTATGATAGAAATTGCATAGCAATGTATGACTCTATCCTAATAAGCCTTAGTTCCTATTATGGATTAGTTCTGCAAGATACAATATGTGCTGTTTGTAAGACTGTTGCCTTGATGGCAATTTCTTCTTTTTCTTCCCCTTCTTCTTCGTCATCAACAATACTTATATTATGAAACAAAACATTGCAGTTCCTACGTGCTTGCTTCTCTATGCGATATTTCTGAAGTTCCAGATGGCATCATTTTCTCCATCTGTAGACAGACACTGAGAGGAATTGTTTTGAAAGGAAAACTTCACAATTGTAAGACAATGTGTTCTGGAAGTTTGTAAAGAGCTACTTACAACAATTAGAAATCACCAGAAAGTCATGCTGATGTAAACAGACTATAAATGAAATAAAAGTCAAGTACACTTTAATATATTCTTTGTGTATATAGGTTTTCTATTTAGTTCTAGACTTGATTCCATCCATCTTTCCATCCCTTTATTTTTATCCTGTCCTTCTCCTAAGCTAAGACTCAAGGTGGCTTACAAAAAGACAGAGAACAGAGAGCCAGCGGTTTGAGTATTGGCTTAAAGCTCTGGAGACCAGGCTTTGATTCCCAGCTTGGACATGAAACCCACTGGGTGACCTTGGGTAAGTCACATGCTCTCAGCCTCAGGGGAAGGCAATGGCAAACCTCCTCTGGCTCACGCAGGCTCACATGGGAAGACATGGTCCTTCAAGTGGCCTGGGCCTGAGCTGTATGGGGCTTTACAAGTCAAAACCATCACTTTAATTTATGCCTGGAAAAAGAACAGCAGCCAGTGGAGCTGTTCCAAGAAGGGAATTGTGTGCTCCCTGTAACCAGCACCCATTAGCAACCTGGCTATAGTTCTTTGGACTTGATGAAGTTTTCAAACACTCTTCAAAGGCAGCCCCACGTAGATTGCAGTAATCCAATTGGGATGCAACTAAAGCATGTGTCTCCATGGCCAAGTCAGACTTCCCAAGGTGCAGGCACAGCTGGCGCACTAGCTTTAACTATGCAAATACATTCCTGGCCACAGCTGAAACCAGAACATGCAAGTTCAGTGCTGAATCCAGGTGTACAGCCATGCTGTGGGACCTGCAGCTTCAAGGAAAGTGTAACCCCATCCAGCACAGGCTTAACCTCTATTCCCTGATCTGCCTTACGACTGACCAGGAGCATCTCTTTCTTGTCTGGAATGAGTTTCAATTTGTTTGCCCACATCCAATCCATTACAGTTGCCAGGCAATAGTTTAGCACAGAGATAGCTTCCTTGGAATTAGGTGGAAAGAAATAATAGAGCTGGGTATACTCAGCAAATGAGTGACATCTGACCACAAAACTCCAGATGGCCTGTCCCAGCAGCTTCATGTATATACTGTATTAAATACATGACATGAGGGACAAGACAGAGTCCTATGGGATCCACAGGTCAACGGCGAGGGGGTTAAACAGGAGTCCCCCAGCACCACCTTTTTGGTTTGCCATTCCAGGAAGGAATTAAATAGCATGGGGGGGGGGGGCAAAACAGTGCCTTCAAGTCCCATCCCAGCAAGGTGGCCCAGAAGGCTACCATGGTTGATACCAAATGCCACAGAGGTCCAGCAGAACCAACACAGACACACTCCTCATCTAATTCTCTGCATAGTTCATTCACCATGGTGACCAAAGCTGTTTCCATCCCATAACCAGGCTTGAAGCCAGATTGAAATGGATTCAGATAATCCAGAAACCCCTGGAATTGAAAGGCCACCACACATCCCAGAACCTTGTCCAAACATTGGTGATTGATACCTGATTATAATTATCGCACAGGGTAGGATCCAGCATGGCTTTTTAAACAAGGGCCTTACAGTTGCTTTTTTTAGGCAATTTGGGACCATGCTGTGCTGTCATTGCCCTCCCGTTATCCTGTCTTCCTCTGGCCTCTTTGGTAAACCAGGGAGGGCAAGAATCTAGTACACATGTGATGGCTCTCACCTCTCCTAGGATCCTGCTTATATCCTCAGGCTGCACAAGTTGAAAACGCTCCATTAACATTGGACAAGTAGGAGGCAAGGTTACACAAGATCTGTATTAACTGTAGCATCCAAGTCATAGCAGCTCTGATTGATTTAATCTGCAAAAATACTTAGCAAATTGTTCACAGTTGGCTATTGAGTAATGTCGATTCCATTCCTGTGAGCCAAGGTGTGAAAGGCCTCTAAGGGCTTGAAACAGCTTTCCTGGATGGCTCTTTACAGATCCAGTGGTGGCAGAGAGGGGAAAAGTCTGCTGCCCACATTGCAACAGAGTAGGTCCTCAAATCAGCTCTAGCCCATGTTCATTCAGATTCACTCAGTCTTCTTCCAGTGTCAGTCTAGTCACCATCTCACTCGTTTCGTTGCTGCCAGCTCCCTAAAGAATCAGGATGCTAGTTGACCTCTACTCTGTGAGAGAGATACTCAGCCTCAGATGTGATTCTGTCCACCACCCTGGCCATTTCCTTATTCCAGAGGTCAATCAGGGCTTTGCCAGAATTGCCTGTTGTCAAAATTTCTTTTACGCAGGGCTCCCAACCCTCTAACAGTCACAAGAGAGGAACATGGTCAGTAAATGTATTTCCTATTGCATCACATCCATCACATTTCAGCTAAAGAAGTGATCCAAAGTAGTGAATATACTGGAATCCCAAGGAGGCACAAAGATAAGAACACAACATATCCTAAAGATCGCAAGAAACATACACTAGAAGCAAGAAGAACTGACGGGGAAGTCCGAAGCTTTTTATAGGATTTTTGAGAAGTGACAGCTCCCCTTGTCACCGGAGTCATCTTTCTTACAAATGGAAATTGCTTCATTGAACATGGCAAAGGAAAGAAGCTACAAAAATCAGTTGGTGATGACAGTTTCCTTCACTGAAAAATCTAATCAAGACAGAAACATCTTTCCCTAGTAACTGCTACCTCTGAATGAAGCAATGAAGTTCATTGGTCAAACATTCACACCTGTAGTTAACAATGAGCCTGTACAGATAGGTCAAAATAAAGGTGCTTCGAGCCACTTTGGAGGTATGCTGTTTAAAAGATGCATGTGTCCTAAGAGGCCAGAAGCCACGCCAAAGCCACACTCCACTCCTAAGGACTGGAGCACAGCTTTGGTGCAGCTTCTGGCCTATTAAGATGCATGTGTCATTTAAGCAGCATACCTCCAAAGTGACCGGAAGCAGCTTTATTTTGGCCTGTCTGTACAGGCCTATTGTTATTATTTTGGACTATGACTCCCAGAATCTTCCAAGCTGGAGGATTCTGGCAACTGTTGTCCAACATACTTTTTCAAATTCTGGTTTACACATATCACCTGATGCAGGGGTCGGCAACCTATGGCCCGTGGGCCAATTCTGGCCCAGCAAGGCCTCGGGACCGGCCCCAGCCCAGTCCTGCCACCAATTGCCGACCCCACCGCAGCTTGGGCGCCGCTCTGGGCGCCCACGGGGGCCTCGCTGCCATCCTCCTCCTTCACCGCGCATGGCCGTGCGGAGGAGGCGGAGGAAGAGGAGGGCAGTGAGGTCTGGGGCGGAGGAGGCGAAGGTGGAGGCAGCACCTCCTGCACGCGGCTGCGCCACCTTCCCTGCCTCCCCTCAGCCTCCAGCTTCTCTCTTGGCCTCCATGGAGGGCAGCCTCCGCGGAGGCCGAGAAGGAGCGTGCAGGGCTGGGAAAGAGGGGAGGCCTGCAGCGCTGGTGCCCCCTGCCGGCTCTTTCCTGGCCTCTGACAGGGCCTGAGCCCCTCAGGGGCTGGGAAAGAGGGGAGGCCTCCAGCGCTGGCGCCCCCGCCGGCTCTTTCCCGGCCTCTGACGGGGTCTGGGCCCTTCACGGGCCGGGAAAGAGGGGAAGCCCCCAGCGCTGGCGCCCCCTGCCAACTCTTTCCCGGCCTCTGATGGGGCCTGGGCCCCTCAGGGGCCGGGAAAGAGGGGGAGGCCTCCAGCGCTGGCCCACCCCCGGAGGATGGAAGCTCCACCCCTGGCTTCGGCCCACCAGTTATCTGAGGGACAGCAACCCAGCCCCCTGCTCAAAAAGGTTGCCTACCCCTGACCTGATGAATAGTCTTCCAGACCCTCAAAGAAAATGTTACCCAAGAGATAATTTTACTCAAGAGCTAACTGGAGTTCTGTTTGATTGTCCTAATTCAGTCACCAAGTTCCTTGCCTTGTGGGATACAGGAGACCACAGCTACTCCTTGTATGGATAGATTTCAGGCTGCACCACTGTGGATACCAGCAGCATGGAGGGCACAGCCTACAGACTGCATGCAGCTCAAGTAGGGTTGCCATAATTCTCTACTATAAACCGGGACAAAATGTAGGACAAAATTTAGAGCAAACTATAAGACAATTGCAGGACATTTAAGAAAAATGGAGGACCTTAAATATCCTACATTTTGGGCAAAATTTTATCCTACAGTTGTCCTATATTTTTGTCTAAATTTTGTCCTACATTTTGTCCTGCTTTATAGTAGAGAATTATGGCAACTCTAAGCTCAAGGCTATTTTTCTGACCATCCCATCACCTTTTGCTTTAAAAAAATAAAAATATACACAATGCCCACAATCTATGAGCTTCAAGGAAGGGCATGTGCAGGTCCCAGATATTGGATAGCAGCCTGCTCCTGTTTTATACATATCCAAAACAAATCTGCACCTAAGGCATGGAGGGGATTCACCACAGGCCTTTGCAGGCATGGCAGCAGCTTGCCACTCCCACCCCATGACAACCCTGTTTCTAAGTGTTGCAGAAATGTTGGCCTGGCTCTATAGATTTCAACATGTTTTTGCATTTTGATTACCTACCAGATCTTTTAGGATCATCTGCAGTACAAAACACTCATTGCCAGGATGTTCCCTGTAGACAGCATTTGATTCTGAGAAATGTTTTCTAAACACACGAGTCCAAGCAAGCCCATGCCTCTGCCATCCATGAACTAGCCAAGGATTGTTTTTATTTCCTCCATCTGTGTAACCAGGTAACATAAGTATACTTGAACACCATTAGTGTTACTTATTTCTGTAAACACAAGGATTGCTTTATTGTCACAATAAACTGTAACACCCATGACAATGACACAGCAATGCAGGAATACAAGACTTGTTCTGAACCAGACCATTGGTCCATCTAATTCAGTAGTGTTAGCAACAGCAGTTGCTCTCCAAGGCTTCAGACAAGTCTTTCTCATCACTAGCTGGGTCATCTCTGGTTAGTACTTGGATGGGAGGCCACCAATGAATACAAGGTACTGTAGGCTATACTTGAGAGGAAGGAGCTGGCAAAATCACCTCTGAATATTCTTTGCCTAAGAAAACCCTATGAAATTAATGGGGTCACCATAAGTCAATAGGTGACTTGAAGGAACACACATGCACCTGGAGATACCTGGACTTAACATGGGATCTTTTACATGAGAAGTGTTTCCTATGCTATTAATTTATAGGATGCATCTACACCATAGAAACAGTGACATTTCCCTCTCATGAGTCCATCCAACAGAATCCTGAGATTTATAGTTTTGTGAACACCAGCTCTCTTTAGCAGAGAAGGCTAAAGACCTTGTACAACTGCAAATCCTAGGATTCAATAAGTTGGATCTAGAGCAATTAAAGTGATTTCAAACTGGATTATTTCTACAGTTCAGATGCACCCATAGCCTTCCACTGATGAAATATAGGTTGTGAAACCAGGGTAATTAAATGCTTGTTATTATTGCCTTCCTTAACGAATCACAGTTCTTTGCTTTCCTGGAAAGAGCTATTTCTGTGCTGTGATTAGTATGCCGTACAAATTCAGTTCCCTTGCCTCATGTGACTGTTCAGGTGGAAGAGTTTGTTTATTCCATTATTATATCTGTTTATTCATTAGTAACACTGATATCCTGCCTTTTCGCTAGTGAACTCAGTGTGACATTCATCATCTTTCCCCCCACCAACTCTGGCTGAGAGAGGTCAGGCAGAGAGGGATGGAAGGCAAAGTCATCCAGCAAGTTTCATGGCTCAGTAAGGATTAGAACCAGGTTCTCCCAAGTCCCAGTCAAAGACTCTAACCATTACACTGAACTGAAGAATTGGAGTGAATGGACTGAGGCAGAAAGATGAGAACTCAGTTTGCCTTCATATCATTGAAGGAGAAAGGTATACAGTCTGCTGAGCAGGCCTGATTCACCTGACAGCAATGTATTGGGAAAGGCTAGGATTACACAGCACAGGATAATTCCTGCTGATTCTCTGAAGGTCTAGCTCCTTGTGGGGATGTCATTAACCACTGCCACAGGGACGTAGCTAGGATTTTAGGAAGGGGGGGGTCCAGACTAAGTGCCACCATTATAATGGGGCTTGAGGGCGGCAGCGCAGCAGCACACACCATTCATTTTTCTAATGGAAGGGGGGGGTCTGGACCCCCAGATCCCCCCCCCCTTGGCTACGTCCCTGACTGCCATACATGTACAGTTGGCCCTTTGCACTCTTGGTTTTGATTATTTATGGTTTTGATTAAAATGTTCTCTCTAGGAATCTCCAGGTCCTTGAACACAACTCTACCAGAAGTTGACCATAGAGTTGTGCTGGAGAACCTAGAAGTTCCTGGAGAAAACACTTCTCTAGGCATTTGTAGGTCCTCCAGCAAGATTCTATGGTCACCTTCTGGAAGATGTTGACCATAAGGTTGCTCTAGAGGACTTAGAGATTTCTAGAGAGTTGTTCTCTTAGGTAAAAGATAATAGATTTTTTTAAATTTGCGGTTTTTCTACATTCACGGGGCCCTTCACCCCTAATCCCAGTGAATGTGGAGGGACCACTGTAGTTTCTTTATAAAACCACTGGGACTGGATCCAGAGACTTGTAGTTTCCTTAAAAACCACTGGAACTGGATCCACTGTAGTTTCCTTATAAAACCATGGAACTGGATCCAGTTGAAAGGAGAAGCAAATCATATTTATATTGCTGCTGTGTGTGCCTTCAAGTCATTTCCAGCTCATGGTGACCCTAAATCAAACCTATCACTGGGATTTTCTGAGAGTGTGACCCACCCAGTGGGTTTTCCATGCCCAAATGGGGATCTTCTGGTCTCCAGAGTCAGAGTCCAATGCTCAAACCACTATGCCACAATTGTACCCCTCCCCCCTCTGTATACTGTACACTTATAGGAAACCCATTCACACATTTCAAATACAAGATCCATTCTTATTTACATTCAGGAAGGAGAACTTAGTTCTTGTAAGAGCCACCATGGCACAGCACCTGCTGCTTCCTTCTCTCTCTGCAAAAAGAGGAATGGAGTGTAGAGATATTTTAAATAGTACAGTTGCCCTCTTGGTATAAAATCTAGGTTTCTCAAATTGAGTCACCATTCTCTTTCTTGAAATGGTCAGGCAAATACCTTTAAAATATGGTCAGAAACAGGACCCTAAGGAAATTATCAGACAGCAAAAAAGGACAGAAGAGAAGTGGGATGCTCCCGTCCTTATCGCATGATTGCAGAAGATTATCTGACATCCTGTGATGTCACTTTTATCCTGTCTTTCTTCCATCAGTGAAGTGAAATGGCCCCATAAGTTTTTGACAAAAAACTGCCATCAATCAAAAGTTATGGGGCTATTCTTCTAGTCTTCACTAATGGCAGAAGGACAGGATGAGTGTGACACTGCAGGACATCGCCTGATAATCTTCCTGCAATCACACGATAAGGATGGAAACATCCTGCTTCTTTCCCATCTTTTTTTGCCGTCTGATAATCTCCACAGCTGATGGCTTTTGTTTGTTCTCTGCCTCCATCTGTCCAGGTTGGATAGTCAGTAACTGCAGAAATACTCCAAGGATTTCTCTGAGACATTTTTTAAAAATCATCTGATTGATTTAGCCTATAAAGTCCTGGTTTATATAATTTGGACCAATTTATATGTTCCTCTTTGGTTGTCAGCAAGAAAAATTAGCTGGAGAGCGACAGGGAACAAGACACTGCCTTTTCTGTGGCAGCCCCATCATTTTGTAATCCTCTTGCCATGAAGGTATGTATAGCCTCATCTCTGGTTTCTAGATACACATTAAAATACTTTTTTAAAAAAGAAAGAAAATCCAGTTATTGTGGAGATGATTTTAGGGTTGATTTGTATAATTATTTACTGATATAATTTGTGAAATATATAACATGTCAAAGAGGGGACGTGATGATATTCGGGTTTGAGGTATTAGGGAGGTCGTTAGGAGTAATTTGTTGCGTATTTGGTAAAAAATAAAACAGAGATACTTGGAGGGAAATGGGAAGTCTGTTTTACAGGGAGGATCAAGATTAAACAGGGATGTCACTCTATTAGTAGTTCTCATTGTAATGAAGTGATTTCTTGTTGTCATTATTTTTGTAATACGTATTGTTTTTATTTGTGTGGTTTTTGTTATTGTTGTATTTTAAAGTTTTGAAAATCAACAAAATTATATCATAGATAATTATTTGCTGGTGTTATAGTATATTTTATATGGTTACATAGTTCATATTGGATTGTTGTGGTACCAGTTGTTGTAAGCCATCCTGGATATTAAATCTTTCAGTGTATTGTAAATTCTGTAAATTAATAATCTGAGGTGGGGGGAATATTTATTTCTTTCACTTTTGAATTGAGTGGAAATCAGTGTCGTCAGATAACAATATCAAGTGTCATGTGCTAGCATAACAATGGTCCTTGCCTTCCTGATAATGAACATTTCTATCCTTGAGAGCAGGCAAAATCCATGTGTGTGCATATGCACAAGCATTTTGCATAGTTTTTTTCCCCAAGGCAGCATTTTCCAGGAGATTACCAGTGCACAGCAGCATGAAGTCATTCCACAGTATTTGTAAGATTTGTGTGGATAAGGCAAAAATGGAATAGTAAGAACATCATGTGAATCGCACACCTATGGACCTATGGACACTTGGGTTGTCCATAGGTACCCAAATCAATAGCAATGAGGGAAAACATTAAACAAACCACTCTCAGATCTGGAAAGTGTGGGCCTGAGGATTCAAATTCAAAATCTCCCTACAAAGCGTGGCCTGGCGTCGCATGAGTAATTCTATCTACTGCAGCCTAAGTGCCTTTCTGCCAAAAGGAAAAGAAGAACCAGCAGGAGCACCTGCTCTTTGTCTGCGGATCCAGACAATAATGACCTAATTCTGAGGCCTCAGGTTCTCTGACATGATAATAGACAGAAGAGAAGACAGGTGGGAAATGACAGATCGCAGCCTCTCAGGGTGTGTCTACAGTGTAGAAATAATGCAGTTCGACACCACTTTTAAGTGCAGTAGTTGAAATCAACTTGGGGGCAGTTAACGCAACAAGAAGCTCTGTCCTATTTGGGATTTGTAGTTGTACAAGGAGAGCCAGTGTAGTATAGTGCTTTCAGTGTAGGACTCTGGAGACCAGGGTTTGATTCCCAGCTCTACCATGTAAACCCACTGGATGGAAGGGACTGGCAAACATTGGAAGGGAATGGCAAGCCCCCTCTGAAGAAACTTGCCAAGGAAACCCCACGTGATAGGTACGCCTTAAGGTGGCCATAAGCCAGAAATGACTTGAAGGCACACAACACACACTGTTTTACAAGGTCTTTAGCCTTCTCTGGCCAAGATGGCTGGTGCCTCACAAAAACGACAAATCCCAGGGTTCTGTAGGATGGAGCCATGGCACTTAAAGTGGCATCAAACAGCATTGTTTCTATAGTGTAGACGTACCATTAGAAGGTCCAGAAACCAGTTCAACAGGCCTTGCCATCCTTTAAGCTGGGGCTGCCCAGACCTAGAGATAGCCAGCTTGGTGTTGGGTGTTGGGACTAGGACACTGGAAAACCAGGGTTGAAATCCATAGGAAACCAGTTGATGAATAGAATCTTTATTACAGTCATAGACCAGCACACTCACTTGATTGCAATGGTAATGGCAAACCCCTTCTGAACAAATCTTGCCAAGAAAACCTTAGGGTGGACATAAATTGGAAATGATTTGAAAGCACACAGCAACAAAGATATACCCCTAGAACAGTGGTGGTGAGCCTATGGCACATGTGCCAGAGAGGTTGCTCAGAGCCCTCTCTGTGGGCATGTGTGCCGTTGCATTCACCAGAGTTTGTTACTAGAAAGCTAGAGGAACATGGCACTTTGCCATAAATGAGTGGGTTTTGGGTTGCAGTTTGGGCACTCAGTCTCTAAAGGTTCACCATCACTGCCCTAGAAGTTGCAGAAACCAATTCAACAGGCCTTGCCATCCTTTAACTCCAGGGCTTCCCTGTCATGTCCAAAGGTCTATCGTGGGGGCCCTTGTGTTGGTTTTTAATGTCAGAAATCTGGACCACTGTTTGAGGATGGTCTGGAGGGGAGTCTCTTTCTAGCTAGCAAATCCTTTCTTACTGGTGGAGATTGGGCAGAAGCAGCATGTAGCCACTGCAGCGGCCCTCCCTGGAGTCAAGCTTTGGAGAAGCAGGGGGCGGCGCAAGATGACCAGAGCTCCTCCTTTTCCAGGACATGTCCTCCATTTCAGCCCTCTGTCCAGGAGGGATTCCAAAATGCCCTTCCCCATTTTGTGCATGACAAAAGAGCATGAGTTTATACTGATATGAGTGTTTTGTAGCTTTTCTTTGGTCATGACCTATGTTTCGCGGTGCCTTCCCCTGGGTGACTAGAGGCCCTCTTTTTCCAGGACATGTCCTCCATTCTAACCTTCTGTCTAGGAGGAGGAATTCCAAAATGTCCTCCATCATTTTAAGCCTAAGAAGAATGGATTTACATTTCTAAGAGTGTTTTGAGCTTTGTTTTGGTCTTGCCTTCTATTTTTCTGGAATGTACTACATTTTGTGTTAGCCTGCCCAGGGGGACCAGAGCTCCTCCTTTCCCAGGACATGTCCTTTATCTCAACCTACTGTCCAGGAGGAACTCCTAAATGTCCTCCGTGATTTTGAACATGAATTTATGAGCTGGCTGTGTCCTCTGTTTTGCTTGAACAGCCTCCATTTTGAGTTGCCCTGTCCAGGGAGACTAATGGTCCTCCATTCCAGCCTTCTCTTCAGAAGGGATTCCCAAAGGTCTTCCCTCATTTGGAGCAGGACAAGAATTTATATTCATAGGAATATATATTCTTACTAGATAGTTAGATAGATAGATATGGATCTATACAGAAATGTTGGAGTATATATTGTAAATATATTTATTTTATTTATTTGTTTGTTTGTTTGTTTGTTTGGAGTATTTATATCCTGCTCTAGACACAAAGGCTCTCAGAGTGGCTTGCAATTTTATTTTATTTTTAATTAACAATTACCTGCCCTCAGTTTTATGATCTAAAAAGAGAGGACACAAAAGGAAACGGGAATGTATCGGAGTATGTGTGTGTATATATATATATATATGTGTGTGTGTGTGTGTGTGTGTGTGTATATATACACAGACACACACACACATATATATTAATTCCCTTCTCCTATTTGTCCTTTCTTTCTAGATTGCTTAAATCTAATCCTAAGATTTCTTTTTAGTTGCTTAAAACCATATATATACTGTGTATATATATATATATATATATATATATATATAATTCTTAAGCTTTATTTATAAAGCACTGTAAATTTACAGTGCTGTACATACAATCCATTTAAACAGATAAAAATAAACGTGCCTATGGCATGCATTCTATGAAAATAATTATTTTTATTATTATTTATTTAATTTCTATTCCATCTTTCTCCCTGAAGGGACCCACTCCAACTTAAAAAATGTGCTGTGGAGCTGGATTTCTCAGTGTGGGGTCCATGTTATTATATATATATATATACACACACACACACACACACAAATATATATACATACACACACACAAATATATATACATACACACACACATATACATACATACACACACACACAAATATATATACATACACACACACACATATACATACACACACACACACACACATCCTGTATATACTTGACTATAAGTTGACCTCATATTTAAGCTGAGGGCAGGTTTTGGGGCCCAAATTATGGGTTTTGGTATGACCCATGGATATGTCGATGGTAAAACCTAGGGGCATGGTAAAACAGGGATGCCTGCCTTGGGTCGGTAATGGGCTGGATGAGGGGAAACAAACTCAAGCTGAATCCAGAGAAAACGGAGGTACTCGTGATGGGTTCCCCAAGTCTGGGGAAGGAGCTCTGTCAACCAGTCCTGGACGGGGTCACACTTCCCCTAAAGGATGAAGTTCACAGTTTGGGAGTACTCCTGGATTCATCATTACAGCTGTCATCTCAAATAGAAGCAATGGCCAGGAGTGCCTGGTATCAACTTTGGACCGAAAGGACCTTGAAGTAGTGGTACATGCACTGGTAATCGCTTGTCTAGATTTCTGTAATGCGCTCTACATGGGGCTACCTATGTACCAAGTTCGGAAGCTTCAATTGGTTCAAAACACAGCAGCCAGATTGGTCACCAGAACACTGAGGTCTGACCATATAACACCTGTGTTAAAATCTCTTCACTGGCTGCTGAATAGCTTCCAAGTGCAGTACAAAGTGTTGGTTATTACCTTTAAAGCCCTTCATGGCTTGGGCCTGAGTTACTTGAAGGAACACTTCTCCCTACACAATCCGCCCCACACACTCAGAACATCTGGGAAGAATTTATTAGAATACCATAAGCCCAGGTTAATGTCAACTTCCCATAGATCATTTAAGGCTGCAGCCCACAAACTATGGAACAGCCTACCAGAAGAGATCTATCTCAAATGCCTTTAAGAAGGCGCTTAAGACGGATCTCTTCCGGTGGGTTCATCCATCCAACCTCTTCTAGAAGAGCTTTAACATAAAATGAAGAGCTTTAACATAAAATGCTTCACTTCTGGTTATGATGTATGTTTTCTAAATGTTTTAGATGTTCTAGATGTTTTAGCTATTTTATTGAATTAATGTCAGTGTTTTATTGGTTGCATTTTATATGTGTACTGTGTTAATTTGCTGATGTAATCCTGCCTTGGTCCTCAGGGAAAGGCGGGAAAATACAAATAGAAATTATGATTATTATTAAAGGATCTAAAGTGGATAAAGCAAAGCAAACAATTCCAAAGAACATACACAATTCCAACAGCAATAGCTATTTGTGCTCATGCTAAAGACTGGTTGGAAGAGAGACTAGAAGGGGGTCAGTGTTTCCAGGGCAGATTACACACTTGCCTTTGACCACACACACACACACACACACACACGAGTTAAAATACTGCACTTTTCTTGGCCCATGGATAAACTGACCCAGGCTCTTCTAGATTTCTAGACTTATACATGAGTACAGTGGAGCCTTGTTATCCGCTGGGGTTTGGCTCCAAGATCCCCCGTGGATAATGAAATCCATGGATGCTCAAGTCCCATTAAATATAATGACAAAATGCAAAATGGTGTTCCTTTTACAAAATGGAAAATCAAGGTTTGATATTTGAAATTTATACGTTTTTTGAACAGTTTCAAACTGTAGATGCTTGAATCCTGTATAAAAAAATCTGTCTATATATATATATGTGTATATATATATATATATATATAATTATCTCTCTTCCTCTCTCTCTCTCTCTATAATACATTTAATATGTACACTATGTGTGTATGTATATATATATTCTACATACGTATATTATACTGACTAGATAGTTAGATATATATATATATATATATATGGAGAACATGGACCCCAGACTGGGAAATCCAGCTCCGCGGCTCCCTGCTGGGCACTACTCCATCAGAAAGGCTTCACGAAGACTCTGACAAGTCAGCTCGGTTCCATTGAGCTCTCTCTCTCTCTCTCTCTCTCAGTGGGAGTGAGGGGCTGTTGCCCTGCCCTGGGTCTCCCTTGGGTCCGGGTCCTTGGGGCCCTCCCTGGGGCCCCTCCTGCGCCTGCCTTCCCGGCTGCCTGCGTCCCGGTGCCGCCTCCTGCTGCTGCTCCTGCGGCGGAGGGAGGGAGGGAGGCAGAGGAACCGAGGATTCTTCCGGCGGCGACGGAGGCGCCCAGGCGAGGGATGCTGCTGGCAGCCAGGAGCAGGCGAGCGCCCCCCGGGAGAGGCTCCGGCTGAGGAGGAGGAGGCTCCGGCTGCTGCTGCCGCTCCTGGCCCAGCCCCCGCCAGGGAAAGAGCAAGGCAAGGCAGCCCCAGCCCGGCCAGGGATGCGCCCCGGCTGCCTCTGCCTCTGCCGCCCGACGCCCCGCAAGAGAAGAAGAGGAGGAGGAGGAGGAGGAGAAGGGCCCCTTCGGCCCTGAGGAGAAGCAGCAGGAAAGGAAGAAGGAGACAGGAGGAAAGGAGGAGGAGGAGGAGGAAGGGATAGAGGAAGAAGGGAAGGGGAGGAAAGGAGGAAGGAAACGGAGGAGGGGGAGGAAGGGGTAAGCGGAGAAGGAAAAGGGAGGAGAGAAGAAGAGGAGTCAGGGAGAGGGAGAAGGGGCCAAGAGCGAAAGAAGGAGGGAGAGAGGAAGGAAGGAAGGGAGCGAGGCCAGGCGGACTCCCCCGGGCGCTTCTCCTCCTCTTGGCCTGGGCCCGGGGCCTCCTCGCTCCTCCTGGGGCTGCTGCTGCTGCCCGTGGCCTGCCGCCTTTGCCGGCCTGGATGCGTCTGGATGAGTGCTGCGGCGGCGGCTGGGCGGAAGAAGCGGCCCAGGTCCTCCGTGGCGGCGTCGGGAAGCAGCAAGGGCCCCGAGCGAGAGAGAAGGGCCAGCGGAGGAGGAGGAGGGGCGGAAGCCGGGCCCAAGAGCCAGCGCCTGGCCCTCGACGACTGCAAGATGGTGGGTACCCTCCTCCTCGCAGACAGCCAGGGCAGGTGGCCACGCTGCGGCAGAAGAACCCGCGTTGCACCCGCTTCAATTCTTGGTCGGACTCTCTGCTATGGAATTTTGGGAGTTGGAGTTTGTTGTGGGGTCCGGAGCGGAGCGGATTCTCCCAGAATTCCATAGCAGAGAGTCAAAGAGTGAAAGCGGGTGACTATGTTTCTAGAGGGAGAAAGAGACATAAGAGCCCCTGCTGCTCCCATTCTGCCCCTCGGCGCCCACCCTCTTTCTTTCTTTCCTTCCTTCCTTCCTTCCTTCCCTGGCCTTGGCCATTCCCGTCACGTGCAGCTGCACTATTTTTAAAACTGCAGTCCGCCTTGGAGTTGAGACCTTGCCTCCTTCTATCTACTCCCCCCCCCCAATAATCTTAGCCCCTTCAAAGACCAGAGAGGGAGAGAGAGGAAGGGAGAAGGGACGGGGTCTTTCCACCCCCCTCGTTTTGTGCCCCAAAGCCACATTTGGGAAGAAGAAAGAGGGGGAGGTGAGGAGCAGGCTGGGGAGAGGAGGACCTGGATAGATAAGATCCTGGGATGAAGACCAGGGTGGTGAGTTGGGAACCAAGATATTGAGATGTGGACCAGGATAGTTGAGGTGAGGACTTGGATGATGAGTTATGGATTAGGATGCAGAGTTAGGGACCAGGATGATGGCTTGGGGACCAAGATGGTGAGATGAGGACCAGGATAGTGAGTGGAGGTCTTGGATGTTGAGTTGTGGATCAGGATGGTAAGTTAGGGACCAGGATGGCAAGTTGGAGACCAGGATGGTGGGTTGAGGACCAGGATGATGAGCTGGGGACCAGGAGGGTACGTTAGGGACCAGGATGGTGTGTTGAGATCCAAGATGTTGAGTTGGGGACCAAGATGGTGAGTTGATGGTGAAAGGAGGACTAGGACAGTGAGTGGAGGATCAGAATGTGAGCTGAGCACCAGAATCGTGAGTTGAAAACCAGGCTGGTGAGTTGATGGTGAGCTGAGGACCAGGATAGTTGAGGTGGGGACTAGGATGGTGGGTTGTGGGTCAGGATGGTGAAGTGAGGACCAGGATGGCAGCCAGTAGCTGAGAAATAGACCCATGGAAGTACAGGACACATTACTATGGTTCTTCTAATATGGGGAATATAATGGCAAGCCCCTGTTGTGGACCACAAACCTAGGCTGCCAAAATCCAGATCAAGCATCCAGTGTAGGTACAAATTTAATTCCAGTTGTAAAATCAGTAACAAGTCAGCCTGGGCATGGGTCTTTGCTATGGTGCGCATAAGATTGTTTATGCCTCCACATCAGGGCTAACTAATTGGACAGGCAGAGAAAGCGGCATCTGTAGGCTTGATTTTGCTCTATTCTGTGCATCAGCAAACCAGCTCCCTTTATTTCCATATCCAAGATAAGTAAGACATCAGTCTGGCATAAGTATGCTCTCCCTGAACCAAATTGTAATACACTCAGAGGCTTCTGAAAACTCCCAACCAACTGGGTTTGCCACTGCTGTCCCCCAAATTGTACTGTCAAATTCCCCCCTGGAGGGGTGATGTTAAAGCTGTTTTTCAAAAAGAAAACATTTTGTACATCATCAGCCCCAAATTTCAGTTTTGTGTAGCATTAAGGGGGTGAAATTTAAAATACACTGTAGTGAATTCTCTGGGTGACGGGGCAGGGATGGTCTGCCTTTGATTTTCCTCCTTTGGAGGCCTCTGGTTTTTCAAAAATGTAGTGTTTCTAGTGGGGATAACAATACAGTATATAACACCAGTCGTTTCTGAAAAGCCGACTTGGGTTCAGCTGGAAAAGAAATGCTTCCTAAATTTTTACAGGAAACATTAAGGCTGCAGTCCTCTGCAGCACCCACTTTTGAGTAAACACCTAGGATTTCACAACTACAGTCTGCATTTTAATTTCTCTTGGGTCCTGAATGGGTTACAGGCAACTGTCACTGAGCTGAAGTTAGAGAAAAATTGCATGTTCAGATAGGAGCCAGAGGAATTTTGCAGTTGTTGTTTTGCCCTTGATAAATATTAAAAAAACAACAACAACAAAATAAGAAGGAAGCCATTTTACTTTGGAAAAATAGCTTGTACCCACTAATAAGCCTCCTTTTCTTTAATACAGACTGTTTGGGCCACTAAATATTTCAAGTAGCATCCTATCAGTCTTTTATTTAAAATACTCTGTGCCAAAACTGGAAAGTCCCAGTGGTTTTATTGGTGATGCATAGTTCAGGAACACTGGGCCTGAACTGAATGTTGTTCAGCAACAAAATATATTGGGGGGGGGGCTAATTTAAGCTAATTTTTATATCTGAGATATGTTATAATTGGCACAATGTCCATGATCTAGTGCCATGGCGGAACTGTTGCACTTAAACCAAAGAACTCTTATAGCAACCTTATGCTTGTTTACTAAGACGTAAATACTTCAGTGACTTTATTCCCAAGGAAAACATGCACCCGAGTTTTAGCCTTATGCAGATATGCCTTTTCTTAGTTGTGAGGGGGAAAACTGAACTAATCCTTGAAAGATCTCAGGATATGGATTTAACGTTTAAGAGGTTTGAAAAGCATTTGGCTTGAGGTTTTTGTTTTAAATTACTAGCCCCTTTCTTTCAGTTTCAGCATTTTAAAAAATCCTTGGGTTTAAAATAACATCTTTCTGCAGAAGGCCTTGAGAGCTGGAAATGTAATGTTTACTTTTTAAAAAATGGAGCCTAGGATTCACAGGGCTTTCTCAAGACTCTCCCAGCTTCCCAGAAGAGCTTTTGATGATTGTGTTGCTTTCTTTTGGCAGTCAGTCAAATGCATATTTTCTTCTTTTTCTTCTTCTTTTTTTTAAGGCCAAAGGATTTTTCAATCCGAAAGGAAGGAGATGGAAGATTAATTTTCACTCCACAACACTTTCACACAACAATCCCTTGAGACTTTGACATACTGGGTAGATAAACCCATTTTGCAGTAAATCCTTGTAATTTCTTTGTGGAACAGCCACAGTTACTACCAGATCTAGTAGATAATATATGTTGATATTTTAATTAAGTGCCAATAACGGAAATGATTTATACAGTAGGAACAGGAGTGTTAATATTTGGGATTATGGGCCATCATACGGTCGACATGCATCTTGAGATTTGCTTTCTGAAGAATTTAGGATCCCTATACGCTTGGAAGAGATGTTGTTAGTCTCTTCTTTTGTAATAGTTTGAAAATTGGATTTAAATCCAGAGAAAATCTGGTGAGATCTATATTGTCCCTTCTTCCCCAAAGAGACCTTTTCAAACTGGTAATGCTTTTTCTTCCTCAGTGTGTTCCTTGGACACATTTATTTTATTCACACAAAAGGTTCAGCGATAGCAGTTGAGCTGAACAAAACAATAATCATCTTGATAAGCGCTGGGCTTGTAATGATTTTTCAAGAAGTGCAAAAACGGGTATTCTAGTTTGATGCTGGCGCGAAGTGTTTCATTGGTGGGTGGTAGCTTGCTTGCCTGTTTTATTTTACATGCTCCAGAGTGTTTGTATGAATGCTTAATGGTGAGGACCGTTTCTAGTATATGTGTCTTAGTAGCCAGCAAGTCTAGAATGTCGAATCCAGTGAGAACTGTAATGGAGCTAGAAGGAAAATAATGCCAACGTACATTAACAGTGTCTATTGCAGAAAGGTGAATGGCACATTCCACTCCCTGGAAGGCTGGCAAGACACAAATCAGTGAGAGAGAAAAGGAGAGAACTATTTCTGGAAATGTTACCTTCTTTCATGATAAAATAATCCTTTGATTCCAGAAGCAGAAAAGCTGGCTTTTAAGCCTGCTTCAATTTTTAAAAACAGAGCCAATGGTTTGAAGCTTATAGAATAGTCCACCTTCTCCAGAAATACCTTCTCTTCCTATATTAAGGGCAAGACCAACATCTTGGATCATATATATTATCACTGAGGCTGATCTTTGTCCTATCTGGAGTTCAAGGTTATAGGTGTTTGGTGTGATAGAGAAGAACTTTAAAAAGAAAAAAGAAATATAGCATTATCTTACAGTGTAGTGAAGTTTTTTCTGTTAGTAAGTCATTTTTTATTTTTATTTTTCAGCTTGTCCAGGATTTCAACACCCAGGTGGCTCTGTACCGGGAGTTGGTCATTTCCATTGGGGACGTCTCAGTCAGTTGTCCATCTTTACGTGCTGAAATGCACAGAACGCGAACCAAAGGATGTGAGATTGCCTATCAGGCACACCAAAAGCTGACAGCAATCTCTGGGTAGGAGCCTCCTTCTGTTCTTTTTCCCATTTCCATTCTCTATGGTATACACATTTCTGGATTGCTTTGTAATACAAGCTCTGGAACTCAAAAGAAACTGCATTAGGTTATAACATTTTTATGTAATATGTTTGTTACTGTTTGATTCCTCTTTTAAGTTGTTCTGTGCTTAACTTTGGTACATGAGAAGAAATGTCTTAGAATAATCTTGTGTGGCCTTTAACTTCTACCCTGAGGCAGCTACAAATGGGTGGGTTTAACAGTAATGAAGGAGCATACCAGTTCTTAGGTTTCAAAAGTGTATTTAATACCACTCTCCTATTCTTCCTCTACTGCTGTGAGTAAGAGAGGACAATAAGTGCATGGTTGCACTGGAGTCCTTAAACAACTTAACACTTGATCTTTTGCATTCAAACTGGTTTAAAATGGATATATGTTGATATAGAAGAGCTAGGACTGCTAATTCTCAACTAGCCTGAGGTAGTTACTTTGTGAATTGGTGAAGGGTGAGATTAGATTTTAAGGTTAATAGGAAGCTGCAGAGCATGGGTGGGCAAAGTATGACCTCAGGGCACATGAGCTCCCCTCCCCCAGTTGTTTTGGGGGGACTGGCTTTAACGGATGATCCTTTCTCTTGTCAAAAAAAGGAAGAAGTACCTCTTCTGGTACCACCAGGAGTAATAATCCACCTTTTATATAGATGTCCGTTGCTTTTTTCTTGCCCATAACACTGTTTAATTTTTTAAATATGATTTTCAAAACCAGAAGTGGGTTTTGGACACATCCAGTTTGGAGTTCCCTCTGTGCTGTGTGTGTGTGTGTGCATGGCCCCAATGGGTTTCAGGCATGAAATTATATACTAAATTTGCCCACCCAGAGGGACATTATTTTACTGACCTCTGCATGATTCTTCATATACCTTGGCTGTTAACTAAACTGTGGCAACCCAAATAATATAATTTGCTTCAAAACTGCTGTATTTTTATGTTTCTTTTTTAAAAAAACAATTACAGCTGAGACAGCGAATCACATCCAGCAAATACAAGACCTATCTGAAAAGGCAATTTCCCTCTTGCAGGTACAGTTAGCACTTGTAAAATCTTCACCGTTGTTTAGCATACTGACCAGTTATCTCTGTGGTGCAGACAGAATTTTATCACATCTAATTTACTTGGGCTGTTCATTTTTAAGTATCAAAATACACAGGTACTAATTGCACCTGCAAAAAGGAGGCTTAAAACCCATCTTTTTGAACGTTTATCCCAGGTAAGTAGTGAATACTCAAAACTGGTATGCTAGAACCCTAATGTTCAATAGTGTCTTCCTGGCAAGCATACTGAAACACGCTCCCTATTTCTGCAGGTACTAATAACTAAATTAACTAAATTGTTAAACATTTAACTAAACTAAATTTAACTAAATT
Organism: Sceloporus undulatus; assembly: GCF_019175285.1. Lineage (NCBI taxonomy): Eukaryota > Metazoa > Chordata > Lepidosauria > Squamata > Phrynosomatidae > Sceloporus > Sceloporus undulatus. Next base: position 295,807,768 of record NC_056523.1, on the reverse strand, counting down.
GTTAAACATTTGCATCTTAGCTTGGTGGGCAGGAGTGTGGGCATACCCCATCTGCTCACACTGAAGTACGGAGAAAACAGAACAACTGTTGTGATATACGGTGGAGTGATCATGCAAGGACACTCTTTCTCTTTCTCTTTTCAGAGGTAAAAGGACACTGTGTTCTTAGACGGAAAATGCTTGCATGACCATTATGCCTTCATTCTGTTTTTAAAAGCTGCAGGGAATGTATGAGGGTTGCCATCATCCACATTTCATATGAATTTGTTCTTAGTATTAGCTGTGGCATGGGGAAAAAAGATGAAGTAAGATACAGACTGTTGTAAACTCACTGTGGAGTTCATAACAACACAGTTTTGTATTCATTTTCTTTCAGTTTGTATGTCTTCTCAGATAGTAATGTGGGAATATTTCTTTCTACACTAAGCAGTGTTTGGATTACTTTTTTGACCTGGTGCATATTGTATTTTGAATTTCTCAAGGACCAATGGGTAAAACAATAGACAGTGGGCCATGGGCAAACAGCCCTATAGGAACTACAGATTAGAATTTGAGAAGAGGCTGGAACAAATTAGTTAGAGGCAAAAGGCTGCTGCTGCTGTTATTGTTATTGTGTGGCATCAAGTCATTTCTGACATGGCAACCCTTAGATGACCCTATCATGGCATTTTCTGGGGCTGAGAATGCGTAACTCACCCAAGATCACCCAGTGGGGCTCCTTGGCTGAATGGGGAATCAAACCCTGGTTTCCAGAGTTGTAGTCCAATACTCAGACCATTATACCACACTGGTTTGCATTGGTTTATATCAGAATTTGAACAGGAAAATAACTATGTAGCTTCATATGCCTTTCCTTGCAAAACAGGGTGTGGATTGTGTGGTCCACTGAATATTTCCATCTACCTAGCCAAAGGAGCCATGGTTTGGGATGTTGGCAGTTACAGCCTAACACTATCTGGTTCCACATCCCTTGCCTAGGTATATTAGCCTTTCTGAAAATTGTACAATGTTTTCCTGTCTTTGAATTAGTCCTTTTACATTTTACCTGTTTCTCTCAACTCTAAAAAAAAGAAAGAAAGAAAAGAAAAGAAAAGAAAAGGAAGATTTCCTCCCCCCCCCCCAAATGCCCAATATTTTCTAGCCTGTCTTTTTGGAAACAAAAACTGATGATTACTTTGTTGTTTGAGCAGTGTCTAGACTGTCTGGAAGACATGCTCTTTGTCTTAGAAACCATGTCCCAGGAGCCAGCAATTTTCATATGCTCAGAAGCAATGTTTGTCCTTAACATTGTTTGTCAAAATCATGTTCTGGATCTCTACCATTCAAAATTGGTTCACATGATAAATTTGGCCACACAACAGCCAGTGAAAACTGCACAGAAATAAATGACAAAACATCTTCACAAGAATCCAAATAGAGACATATAATAGCAAAGTACTGAAAGCCTTCTTCCTATGCAAATCTGTCAGTTTTTAATTCTCTCACATTTAACTGTTCTTTGAAATCTCAGCATTCATAAAGAATGAAATGAAATCACTGCATTCATAAAGAATTTCATAAATTTGGGGAAGCTCTTTTTTGAAACCAAACAAAATTCTCATGTATCCTTATTTTACTTTTTCTTGCACTATGGTTATGTAATAGAAATGGAGCTTAATAGTCTAGGATTATATCAGCATAGCTAGCCTGCTTTAGGGAAAGCCACCTCCCGAACAACTCATTATGAGACTTCTTCATATACGTGACCCTTGTTTGCTTTTTGTTTTCCCAGTGATCCCTGATCAGATTGTGTGAAGTAGATTTGACATGCAATAAGGTTTTTGTTGTTATGCGCCTTCAAGTTATTTACTTATGGCATCCCTAAAGTGAGTGTACCATGGGGTTTTCTGGGGCTGAGAGTATGTGACTCACCCAAGGTCAGAATGAGTATCCATGGCCAAGTAACAAATTAAACCCTAGTCTCCAGATTTGTAGTCCTGTAATCAAAACCACTAACCACACTACCTTGTAGATACTTGTGGAGATTGCTACAAATGAACCAGCCATGATTAATATCTTGCTAGACTTTTGCTCTTCCTCCTTTCCCCAATTTTTGTACCACTGTTTCCAGTAGAACAAAGCAATATTTCCAATCCTTGCTGTAGCAATTAGCCAAGTAATTTTAAGTGACCTTAATGTGCCACATGCTTTCAAACCCATTATATTGCCTTGCCCGTGTGACATTTTCATAGTTTTAGCACTAAGGACGGAATAGCACACATTGTTATCATCAAACAAACACTGTTATCATCACAAACTGGCAACAGTTCCATTTGCTTCAGTGAGTGCTTACTGAAGGCATTTACAATGAGTTCAGTAAGCAGTAATAAGATGGTGTAAATAATTTTCTTCAGAACTGTGGAACTGGAAAAAAATAGTGGCATTTTGTAGTAAATGAAAAGGAAAATCAGAATCCAAGGTGTATGATTGAGAGAGAGAAAAAAATAGAGATTGCTTGTAAATATATGTGTAAACCCTGCCCATAAAAAGGAAAAGATAATCCCTTGACACGAATGTCTAGTCGTAACCGACTGTAGGGGGTAGTTTCTAAGAATAAGAGCCAGCATTATTTGAGGACTGCTCTGGTGGTCATGTGGCCAGTATGACTCCACTGAATGCTGTTACCTTCCCACTGAGACGTGGTACCTGTCTATCTACTTGCATTTGCATGCTTTTGAACTGCTAGGATGGCAGAAGCTGGGACTAGTGACAGGAGCTCACCCCATCATGCAGCATTTGGGCCTCGAACTGCCAACCTGCTCATCTTGCAGTCAACAGAGTCAGCATCTTAACCACTTGAGCCACTGCATCCCCTGTAAAACCCTGCCCATAGTACAGATTACATTAACAGTCATTCTTAGAGATATGGAAAGTATCATTAATTATGTTTTTTTACTTCATCATACCCCCTTTTTCCTTCCACTTCCTTAATCACAATCTCCCATTTATTTCTCCATGATTCTTTATTGCTTTCCCCAGTCTATTTAAGTCTTCTTTACCTAAGGAATTCAAATAATATATATTCTTTTATATATTTAAACAAATAAGATTTATTCCAATTAGATTTATTTTTCCACCCAAAAGCAAGCACTGCATTGGGCAGCTTTTAAAATTTGTTTTGTAACATATTTTTCATTACTATCCAATCCTAATTCCCCTAAATTAAGAGTTAAACAATTTTCTTTGCTTAATTGTAACTCTATCATTATTATATTTATCAGTTCCTTAACTTCTGTCCATAGTTCTTGAACAAATGGGCATTCCCACCCCATATGTATATAAATCCCCATAGTTCCACATCCATGCCAACATTTTGATTGGAATTTATCATTTATAAATGCTAATTGATGTGGCGTCCTGTACCATTTTCCAATCATTTTCATTTATTGTTCTTTTACATTTGTATTTTTAATTTTAACAATTTTTTGTAACCAAATCTTAATTTTGTCTCTAGCAATCAATAAGTCTTTCCTCCAGTTCATTGTCAATCCCTCTACCATTCTAAATTGGGTTGTTAACATAATCTTATAAATTTTCCCTATTACACTTTTCCACCTTCTAATTTTTAAAATTATTTCTTCTAGCAATTCATTGTGCTCTAAAATATTCCATTTTATTTCACCTAATCATTTAATTATCAATTTTATTTGAATCCAATACTGATTTCCAATTAATATAATTAATTCTTCTTCCTTTATTCATGTCCCTGTTGAATCATATAAATCTCCAATTATTTTAAATCCTTTAGTCTTTAACTTTTTAAAATATCTTCCCAAAATCTTCATTATTACTCTTATTTAAATATTCTATTGGTAACCATTTCCAGTTTTTTATACCCCTTTATGCCAATATTTTATAATTTACCATCATAGGACCAATTTTTTTCTCCCCTCCTCCCCTTTCTTTCCCTATATTTTTTCCTTGTTGAGTGGTCTAGAGTCTCTTCTTGGGGACCAGGACATAACACCTCTGCTGGACAGCTCCTTGCCGTTGCATTGGTGGCAGAAAAGGACAGTTTCTTTGTCGTCCACACTGCTGCAGAGTAGGCTATCAGATAGGCTCTGGCCCACGTTTGGCTAGACTCACTCCAAGTCTTCCTTCAACATTGCTCTAGTCTCCATCTCACTTGTTTCATCACTGCCAGTTACTGGGAGGTTTTCTAATTCCACTCTGCTAGAGAGGACACACAGATTGTGTTCACTACCCTGACTATTTTCCCATTTCATTTATCGATTCCCTTTCAGTGAGGACTTTGACAGAATTGCCCACCAAACTCTCAGAAAAATCCCCAAGAACCATCAGGGAATCATCTGGATCCATCAGTCTTCTGGGCAATACTGTAGGGTGTGTAGGAAGCAATGAAATTGTTGCAAATGATGTTGTTATTTAATTATGTAGTGAAAATTTCTGTTCCTGTATCATTGCCTTTATAAGGTTGCTCTGTGTGACACCTAGAATTACAACACTGGACTATTTGGGTAAAAATGCCGAGGACAAATTCTCTTCTGCCTGTGCCTGTGTTCTGAACTGGGATTTCTGTGAGCCTTTCCATACACTGATTGAAGCATTTTTATTATAAAGAGAATTACTATTTAAAATTATTAAGAGAGCCAGTGTGATGGAATGGCTTGAGTGTTGACCTAGGACTCCCTACTGAGCCAGGTCACACTGTCTCAGCCTTAGAGGAAGACAGTGGCAAATGTGCTCTGAATAAACATTGTGAAGAAAACTTTGGATAGAGTCACAATTAAGTCAGAGTATGTTATGTCAAAGCACCTAATAATAATTCACATTTTCCTAAATTAACATAGCCACACTAAGTATAGCCACTATGATTAAAAAAACCCAAAACCTATATATATGAGAGAGATATGTAATCATGTGATTTCAGTGAGATGGGAAAAATAGCTTTCTAGTTCTTTTATGTATAAACAGATAAAACACTAGACTCTTGCAATCATTAAATAGCATAGCAGTCAATATCATCTTGTGTCCCATGTATGTGAATGCCAGTGATAATGATGGTTTTGATTATGACTGAACACAAAATGCACATTTTCCCCCCAATGGATGTGGCCATGCCTCCTGGTGGTCTCAGATTCTTAGCCTGTGGTTCTACTGTGTTTCCTTGCTTTGTTTCCAGGGTTGGCTTGCAAATATTGTTGGCTAGAGGCTTTGTGTTTGGAATATCTCAAGGTTTATAAAAATTTTCATGGTGAGAAGAAAGTGAGTGCAAAGAAGCTTTCCTTCCTCTTTCAGAGTACTACAGCTTGGGATCACCCAAACAAACTGAGAACAGATAGGCAACACAGAGATGATATTTCTTTTCACACTGGATTAGTAAAGCACGATTAGAATTCTAGTTTGCTTTGGACAAGCCAGAATGCTGGTTCACACTGTGGTCCAGCTGCAAGGAGAAGCCAATAAACAAATAATGATATTTCAATCTATGGTTTTTTTTTTTGTTTTGTTTTTTTAGCAGTGTAACATGATTTCTCAACCCAGCACAAACCAAAATTCTGGTTTTTCTGGTATTTTTAACTACCCCAAGTGATGACAGCCAATGGCTTTAAAACAGAAGAGGGCAACTGCCAAGGGTTGAAGGGGTGCATTTCTCCCTGACAGAGGGCTAAACCCAGCACATCATGTTGCATTATGCCTCCCACACACAGTGCCTTCCCACCCTTGGAATGTATTTCTTCACTTTTTAAAAAAGTATTGTTTTAAAAATATTCCCTTCTCCTGGAGTGTGTAGAGAGCAATTCTGCAGTTGCTGTTTCCTTCCTTATTAAAACAGTCCAGGTGGAGATCAAAACCATAAAAATGCTTCCCAAAGTTGTTTTTAAAAATTACACTTCAAATTAAAGGGTGGGGATTAAAAATGGTATTTTCTGCATTCCCCCCCCCCCGCTTTAAAAGCTGCTTAGTCAAGTCCATGACAAATAAATGCCAATGATACTGAGCATAGTGGTCCCATGTTCCAGTTCTATGTACAGAGTATTTGTTTGTTTGTTTTTCCATTTAAAAACATTTCTCTCCACATTTGAGTCCAAAGGTTTCCTTGAGCAGCTTACACATATCAGAATAAAGTGATCACTGTTTATACGCTTACAATCTAAAAGAGCCAGTCCTCCATGTAACCCCCCATAGTTGCCCCCCACACCCATTCTCCCCCATTGTTACCAGCTTGGCACCACTACTGCCTTCTTTGCCACTGTTTTTGCTGGGAGCCCCATCAATTTTTGTTGCCTTTACTGCAGCTATATCTCCTACCTGAGTCATTTCACCCAGAGCTGCCTTGGCACTCTAAGACTTGTGCCCTCCAAAAGCAGATCCCAAATCATTGTATGCTGGAGAACAATCATTTGGAGAAGGCAGTTGTAATGGAAGGGGTCTGTTGTGCGGTTGGGTTCATATTTCTTTTTTGTTCAATCCATGGAGTGTTGGTATCTTGTTTAAAGATAGACCCCAAACTCTTGATTTCCCTTATTGGGTTTGACAAAGTCATCTTCACTTCTTCATCTGTCTTTATATCTCGTGCAGGTGTGAACATACATTCATTTTAGTCATGATTCATTCATTTTTTAAAAGTGATGCATTCATTTTATGATGACCACGATGATTCATTCGTTACTAGTAAAGAAAGAAACTCCACAGTCACGAATCAGTTCCAAATATCTTATATTCATTTGTTGCTCGTTTGGGTTTATTTGTTTTCTCCTAGCAACCAGAATGTGTCAGATGAAGATTACATGGAGAGGGAGAAAAATCAGGGAAAGTGAGGTTGACACTATAAACTGCCCAAGTGTCAGCTCAAACACATGCTAACAAAACAGGCCCAGAGGAACTACAATGCAACAAAAAGTACTGAATCCAGCTCGGAGGTTATGACACAAAATCATCAAACTGTCAAGTGTCAAACTGAGCATCATATCACTCAGTTCTAGCCAGTCCCTGTGGCCTGATAGGATACATTTCAAGCAATGTCAGTGACTTCCGTTGCTTCAGTGGATGGCCTTTACCACTGAGTACTTGTGCCAGCAACTGAAGGAAAATCTTGAGGTGTGGGAGTCACATGTACATTGCTAAAAGTCCAGTATATCTAACCCAGCACATTGGCTTGGTTCCCCATTAGCTAGCAATTTACCTGTCATGTTTTCATACTGACTCCATGCCCCCAGGCTGGAATTCACCCTTTACAGTAGTTTCAGTCTACTACAGGAAAAGTCTAGAAATCTCTCCTGTTTATCCATTTATCTTCAGCTTTCTGCGCTATTGAAACTGTGCAGTGCTATGTCTTTCTTTACATATGCGTTGGACATTCAATGTCCCAAGTACCAAAACTGCCACCAGAGCTTGTACCCTAGTCCACATGGCAATACCTGATTAGAGGAGCCACCTTTTCCCTTTCCCCTAATCCTTCAGTGTTTGAAAATGAGCTTTATTGCCTCTAAAAATTGGTCATCTACTGAATATCATGGATGATCCTTGATTTTTTGCAAGTAAGGCTGGGCTGCTGCTTTGGGGATTTGCATAGTTGAGGTAACCGAGGATAAAACTATTTTATTTCCAAATGTATTTATTTTCCCTTTCATCAGTTACCTCTACCCCTAATCTTCATAAAGCATCTGAATTTGGAACCTTAGATTTATCTGCATACTTGACAACTAAAGGATTTTCCCTCTGGCATTCTGGACTGCACTGCCACATCGTACCCTTAAACCAAATGGGATGTTAGAAAAAAGCAGGCTGAAATCATTCATCAGTGATGGTGACATTAGCTGTTAGCTGTTGAGAACTAGCCTGAGACTCTTGACATTCCCTTGAATTTCATTAAAGAATAAGAATGATACTGATATTCGGTGGGAGAAGTGGGGTGTTTCTAGCTGGATGTGATCTCAGGATGTGACCATCTTGATTGCCACCATACTGCAAATGGAGCAGCAGATGATGGAAGATGGGAAAGCAGTATAATCCAAGAACACGGCTAGGATTTTGGATGACCTTGACAGTATGTTCAATGGCCTCATTGGCCAGCTGGCTACCCTGGGAGCTGATAAGCAATCCCAGCAGACCTCAGGATGTCCTATAGCTGCAAGGGCACATTGATCTTCTTGAATCTCTTTTTTCACTTCTGAAATTTGCACAAAGAAGATCAATTCACCTTGATGTTAAAGGTAATGTTGTTAAAAGATACTGAGATACTTAAATAAGGCTTTCACTGGCACTGATTTCTCGGCAATAAAAACACACACATATCTTTTGTTTTGCTCATTTCTGCAAAAACACTTAATTTCAAGGGGACACAAGATGCCTGCAGTATTACCCTTTGAACAAAAGCCGGCATACCTGTCTGTCAGCAGGAGCCACTGAGACTGTTGACTGCAGGTTTTCGTCAAATCCTCTCTTAGTGGAAATACATTAAATGGCTTTAAGGCAATCTATTAAGGCACAGAGGATTGGATATGAAATCTGACTTAACTGATTTAGTAAGAAGTACTTACTTCTACACTTCTAGAATGGCTATTATAATAATTGGATGAATTCAGTAATATGTTTTCACTATTTTCACTATAGATTGGCTTGTTTGTTTGCTTTTCTTGCTCTGTTATTTTGCTAAAAGTCATGTTACTATTTTACAGAACGTTAAGATTTATTTTAGACAATCCTAGTCCAGTGATAAAACATAAGCTGTTAGTGCAGAAGATTCCAGGCCCAGTCCTGATATTTCAAGCTGAAAAATCATGAAGGCAGTTTTGATCACCTTTCCATGAGACCTTGAAGATCCACACTAATAAGAACAGGCAATATTGCCCTGGATAGCAAAATATTCTGACTAGAAATGGTGTGTTTCCTGTGACATATTAAAAGCTTGGTCATGAAGAATGGTAGACTGACTTTGTGTGCATCTACACCAGGGGTAGGCAACCTTTTTGAGCCGGGGGCCGGGTTGCTGTCCCTCAGACAACTGGGGGGCCGAAGCCAAAAAATAAATAATTAAATAATTTTTTAAAAATTAAATATATAAATAAACCAGGACAAATGTAGGACAAAATTTTCAAATGGAAGACACTTTTTTTAAAAAAAATGGAGGACACGTGAAAAAAATTGCCGATTTTTAAAAAAATGTTAATATAAATTTATGTTTCTGAGGCTTCTATAGACAATTGCCCCCCAAAGGCCCCGGTGGCAATCGGTGGCAGGACCAGGCTGGGGCCGGTCCCAAGGCCTTGCCGGGCCGCATCCGGCCCGCGGGCCGCAGGTTGCCTACCCCTGATCTACACTGTAGTTTGGCATCTACACTGTAGTTTGGCCCACTAACTGCCATGGCTCCATCCTAAAGAATCCTGGGTTTTGTAGTTTTGAGAAGCACCAGCACTCTTTGGCAGAGAAGGCTAAAGACCTTGTAAAACTGTGGATCCCTCAATTCTATAGGATGGAGCTAGGGTTGCCATAGCACGGCCCCCCCCCGTGACCAGCACGGTTTTGGGGGGCCCCTCCCGGTCACGGTCCGGTTTGGGCCCCACCCGTGCCTGGTCCCCTGTTTGGGGGCCCGCTCCGGCCATTGCCGCTGCCACTAATGCGGCTGCTGCGGCGCCAACCCACCTCCTCCTCCAGCTCGCCTTCCTCGCCTCCAAGGCGAGGGCTTGAACACTGCCCAGCCCAGGCCTCAGTAGGGGCCAGTGGCAGGCGCGCGCGTGCTCACGCGGAGGGAAGTGGGGCAGGGAAAGCGAGGCCCCATTCCCTTCCCTGGCTTCCTCCCCTGGCGACGGAGAAAGCCAGGCAGAGGTTTGGGGCTTCGCTTCAGCGAGGCCCCACTCCCTTCCCTGGCTTCTTCCGTCGCCGGCTGAGAAAGCCAGGCAGGGGAAAGAGCCTTTCCTCTTTCTCCTACTCCTTCTGCCTCCTCTCCTCCTCCTTTTCTTCCTCCCCTTCTTCCTCTTCTTCTTCCTCCTCCTCTTCCTTTCTTCTTCATCTTTTTCCTCCTCTTCTTCTTCCTCCTTTCCTCCTCCTTTTCTTCCTCCCCTTCTTCCTCTTCCTTCTTCCTCCTTTTCCTCCCCTTCTTCATCTTCTTCTTCCTCCTCCTCTTCTTCTCCATCTCTTCTAAACCTCCTCCTCCTCCTCTTCCCTTCTTCTTCCTCTTCTTCTTCCTCCTCCTCTTCTTCTTCTCCTCTTCCTCCTCCTCTTCCTCCCCTTCTTCTTCATCTTTTTCCTCCTCTTCTTCTTCCTCCTCTGCTCCTTCCTCCCCTTCTTCCTCCTTTTCCTCCCCTTCTTCTTCATCTTCCTCCTCCTCCTCTTCTTCTCCTCCTCCTCTTCTTCCCCTCTTCCTCCCCTTCTTCTTCCTCTCTACTTCCTCCTCTTCTTCTTCCTCCTCCTTCTTCTCCTCTTCCTCCTCCTCTGCCTTTTCCACTCTTCCTCCTCTTCAATGCCCAAATGTGCTGTTTGGAATGGGGGAGGCAGGTTGGCCAGAAAGGGAAGTCCATTTCTACCATCTGTCTAGGAACAATGTCAAAATGTCCTCCATCTTGATCATGCCTAAGAAACATGCATTTATATTAACACTTTTAAAAAAGCACCATTTTTGCGTGTCCTCCATTTTTACAAATATGTCCTACATTTGTCCCAGTTTCGAGGTCCAGAATTATGGCAACCCTAGATGGAGATATAGCACTTAAAGTGATGTCAAACTGCATTATTTCTACAGTGTAGATGCACCTGTATTAGACAAATCAGCTCTATTGAGCCAAATGCTGCAGAGCAACTGTATGTAATTACTTGGGAAGAATGCAAATGAGAAGGAAGGGCAACACAGTTAGCTTGTTTCTCACTCTAATGGTCTTTTGACCCTCTGAGTGTTGTTTATAATGACACAATCCTACTGGAAATCCTACTGGAAATTATGATGACACAATCCTACTGGTGACTGGTTCTAAATCAGCAAAGGAGAACGTGAATGGTGAGATTCACTTCCCTGCTTGTTTCAAGCTGGAGGCTGATCACATCTTGATCATATCATTTTGATCTTCATATAATACTCTGTGTACCTTGTGAATCTGCATGACTGTTCAAGATAAGATTCTGCCAGCTTTTTTTGCATGCCATAAGGGGTGTGTTATTGATTTGGTGTATGTTGTCTTGGCATTCTTTTTATAGTATGTAATTTCTACAGTGAGCCAGCATAGCAAGGTTCAATTCCTCACTGAGTCCACCTTGGGCAAGTCACAATCTCTCAGCCTCAGAGAAAGGCAATGGAAAAACTGCTCTAAACAAATCTTACTAAGAAAACCCCATGATAGGGTTGGCTTAGGGTCGCCATAAGTCAGAAATTACAACAAATTTCTACAATGCTTCATATGAAATGGTTATTTTAAAATGGCCATTGGTAGTCTGCAGCTTGTAGAAATCATGCAGGCTCTTTGTAACTAAAAGTTTAAGCAGTAGGTGGTACATTTCACACCAAACTACCTGTAGATAAATCATCATTCAGATCTATTTCTGTGAGCTGGTTCCAGAACTGGACCAGATTCTTAACTTGCACTATCAAACACACTTGAAAGATGAAATGTGAATGAGTTTCTCTTGGCCAGTCTTAAGTTGCAGGAATAAAAGAAAAACAACCCAAAAATAGCTATCTGTGGTTTCAGACACTTTTAATGGTCTGTCTCCAAGTCTGGAATCTGGGGAAGCAATTAATGAAGTAGAAAACAAGGTCACTCACCTATAACTGGTGTTCTCAGAATATCTGTTCTCTGTGGATATACTTTCACCTCTCACTTCATCCATTCCTTCTCTTTGGGGACCTGCCTGGAGGTTGTAATGTGAGGGTGAAAAGTTCTAATGCCTCTTTTTTAAAAATAGATTCCTTCCTGAACAAGTTGTAGCTTGTCTAATTCTGGCTGCTTCTCACAGACATTTTTGCTTTATCTAAAGGTGTGTGGAACAAAGTAAAAATTAAAAAAATCTTGAAGTAATAGTAGCAATAGCACTTACATTTCTATAACACTTTATACTGCTAAGCACTCTCTAAGCAATTTACAATGACCCTGAACAGCCGGTGAAAGGTGAAAAAAGTCACTTCTCCAACATTTGGCATCCATCTGTTTGCCCTACGATTTCTTCTTAATCCAGGAAAGTGGCGAGTTACTGAGTGGAAAGGCATACCTACATTAGATTTTCTCTTTGGTTAGTCTTGACACCAACTTGGTATGCAAAGATAATATATTGCTTTGGTTAAACAAAGGAATGGTTAGTTGATAGGACCTTGGGAATGCCACGATTTGTAGAAGTACTTTAAAAAAAAAGTTATTCTATAAGGCCAATCTGCCTCTGAAATGAAGTGGCAGCCTAATGAGTATTTGACATGCTCAGGAAATACAAAATGTCCTGTGTCACCTGAAGTGTGTTCAGTCTACATGATTACAGGAGTTGGTTACAATTTTAACAGCCCATCCTTCACCCTATGGCAACCTGGCATTTATAGGTTTGCAAAATCTTTCTCTAACGTACAACTCTAGTATTGTAGTTCAAGGGAATACACTAGAGAGAAGTCTAAATATTTCATTAAATGACAGACACCAGGATAATGTTGGTTGTACTGTGGCAACTGTCTGCATGGTCCCGTCTGCATGGCCCAAATAAAAGGTCATTCCCATCCCCTGTTCCCATTTCCAAAGTGAATAGTCCTTACAATGCAGGGCACAATCCCTGGTTCTAGTGCAGAATATCTGGATGATGTCTGGAAAGATTAGTATCGAACCCACTGTGTACGCCCCTTAAAACACTTAAGTCTCACCTTTTCTCTGGATTGTCCCAGAAGATCCAGAGCCCTCTGTTACAATGCCAGGCGGCTATGCCCAGTGCTGCTGCCCCACATCACTCATTCTAAGGTCAGAACAAGATAAGCTCTTCTGGCAAGCCTATGCCCCTGACCTGCTATAACAATTATAAGAAGACATTTCATTCTGAGCATGTATTAGAAGTAAGATGTTGATATGAAATTTTATAGGACTGTTTTATTGTTGTGTTTTTATGGTTTCTATGTTATATAATTGAATTTTAACTGAACTGTAATTATAAACTTATTGTACTCCCACCTCGATCCGCAGGGAGAGGTGGAAAATATATAAATAAAAAC
>NC_056523.1:295690392-295794587 GCF_019175285.1 Sceloporus undulatus | reverse complement strand
TATTATTATTATTATTATTATTATTATTATTATTATTATTATTATTATTATGCCCAGCCATGTGATTGAGGCTGGGGCCCTCATTCTGATCTCAGAGCCAGTGAATTGCTATGGTGCTGGTGACTCCAGACATGATAGCAGGACCTAGATGTGAACAGCCACTGAGCATCTCAGTGAAGACAACAAGTAATGAGGGACATCCGGTCAACTCTGAGCCAGGATACTGAAGGTTACTCCTGGAGAATTCTGGTCCACGCAGACACCACTGAAGTCATATCAAACTGCTATAATTATGCAGTATGGAAACAACTCAAGAAAAGAAAGCATAGGAGGAGAAGAAAATGGAACTTCATGCAGCCTTACTGTTTATCGTATTCTGGAAGACTTAAACCTTGGAAAGTTACTTTCCAAAAATAATTTTTGTTGTTGTTGTTAACCGCCCTCGAGTCGATCCCGACCCATAGCGACCCTGTGGGTGAGACATCTCCAAGACTCCTAGTCTTCCACTGCTCTGCTCAGTTTCTGCAAAGTAATGCCTGTGACCTCCTGAGTAGAATCCATCCATCTGGCATGTGGCCTTCCTTTCTTTCCACTTCCCTCCACCTTTCCTAACATTATTGTTTTTTCCAACTATCCATACCCTATCAAAGTACGACAGCCTAAGTTTTGTCATGGCTTCCATGGCATCCATGGAGATTTCTGGCTTGATCTGCTCTATAACCCATCTGTTTTTGACTGTCCACAGAATCCTCAGTGTTCTTCTCCAGCAGCCCATCTCAAATGAATTAATTTTCTTCCTGTCTTCTTTCTTAACTGTTCAGATCTCACATCTATACGTGGTAATAGGGAATAAAATGGCTTGTGTGATTCTAACTTTTGGATTCTATCTTTGCATTTTAGAATCTTTTCTCATTCTTTCATAGCCACCCTCCCCATTCTTAATCCTCTTCTGATTTTCTGGCTGCAGTCCCCATTCTTTTCAATGTTTGATCCCAGGTATGAGTACTCTTTTACTATTGTAAACTCTTTTACTATTGTTTACTATTACTGTTTACTATTTTACTATTGTTTACTATTTCTTCATTGTCTAGATTGAACTTGAGTAGATTCTCTGTGGCCATTATTTTTGTTTTCTTTATGTTCAACAGTAGTCCTGTGTTTGCACTTTCTTCCTTGATCTTCCTCAGTAGATCTTCCTGGTCTGGGAGGTTTTCTGCAAGTACAGTGGTTCTCAACCTTCCTAATGGCGTGACCCTTTAATACAGTTTCTCATTTTGTGCTAACCCCCAACCATACAATTATTTTCATTGCTGCATGCAGATATGTGTATTCCAATGGTCTTAAACGACCCCTGTGAAAGGGCCATTTGACCCCCAAAGGGGTCCCAACCACAGGTTGGGAACCACTGTGCTAGTACTATGGTGTTGTCTGTGTATCTTAGATTGCTATTTTCCTCTTTTCACTCCTTCTGTGTCCAAGCTTGCTTTTCTTACAATATGTTCTGCATATAAGTTGAACAGCCTTGCCTGACCCCTTTTACAGTTGGGAACCATTCAGTTTCCCCGTGTTCTGCTCTGATAGTAGCCTCTTGTCCTGAGTACAGATTCCTCATCAGGATGATCAGATGTGTTAGCACTCCCATGTCTTTAAGGGTGTTCCATAGCCTTTCATGATCTGTGCAGTCAAAGGCATTGTTATAGCCTATAAAGCACATGCTAATTTTCTTTTGGAATTCTCTGGTGTCCCCTATTAGCCATTGTATGTTTGCAGTGTAGTACCTAGTGCCTCTTCCTTTCCTGAACCTCACTTGGATCTCTGGTATTTCTCTCTCCATTTATGGTTGGAGTCTATGTTGCAGAATTTTGATCATAATTTTGCTTGTGTGGTGGATTAGTGCTATGGTCCTATAGTTACTGCAGTCTCTTGTGTCTCCTTTTTTGTGGATAGGGATATATATATTGATTGTTTCCAATCTGTTGTCCATCGTTTTGTTTTCTATATTTGTTGACATACGTTGGTTAGCACTAGAGTTGACTCTGTCAATGTGGATTGCAGCAGTTCAACTGGAATATCATCTGGTCCTGGTGATTTGTTTTTTGCCATTTCTGTTATTGTAGCTTCCATCTCACTTTTTAGAATTGGGGGTTCATCTTTATATGGATCTTCATTCCATGTTTCCTTCATTTTGTCATCTCTTTTATATAACTCTTTTGTGTTATCTAAAATAAGTTCAAATGCCCACAGAATAGTTCATGGGAATTTTAAAAGCGCTGGTTTGGTTTGTCTTTATGCCAAAGTAACTGAAGCTATGGAGTAAAACACAGCTCATATATATGGGCTTCCTTGGGTCCCTTTCTGGGGGGAAAAAGGAGGCATAGAAATGAAATGAAATGAAATGAAATGAAATAAATAGTGAGACAACAGACTGATAACTACATAAGTAACTAAAGCAGTAACCCTGCAAAAGGAGTGGTTATTATGTTATAATTGTAAAGTAACTTAATTATTCCTCAGCCAATGCCAAAAAAGATGTATTAATTACAAGTGAATCTAGCTGTAGCTAATTTTCTGTATGTTCTGGGTTGCCTTACTGGCACCTTCACTAGGGGTTGTAAGAGAGAAGAATATACTGCAGCATTCTAATGCAAAATGTTGCTTGTTGAATTTCATAGTGGAGATATATTTTAAAGAACAGTGTTTTGATCTGCTCACAGAGTCTGACCATCCTGTGTGTGTTTTATGTGTGTGTCAGTATACCACCTGGCTGGTTGGTTATTTTAAATGGGTAACAGAACATGCAAGAGAAATAGTTTGAAGAACGAGAGAACAGGGAGAGCATTTCAACTACTACACATCAGTGAAAACACTTTCTTTCCAGTCTCGTCTGATGATGATCTGAATACTGCAACAACAGTGTGCATAAGGAGTGATGCATTCATGCATTGTTCGAATGCACAGTTGTGACAGTTGTGTTAGACATTTGCTGCATGAACAAATATTTAAATTGCAGAATGAAAATAAATAACACACCCATCCAACCTGGGGGTAACACAAGCTGACAGACTTGCTCATATATTTGGAACTCTTAGGATGTATTTACATTATAGAAATAATGCAATTTGACACCATTTTTACTGTCACAGCTCTATCCTACAGATTCCTGGGATTTGTAGCTTAGTGAGGCACCAGTACTCTTTGGCAGACTTTGTCAAACTACAAATCTTAGGGTTCCATAGGATGGAGCTACAGCAGTAGTGTTAAGTCCCCGACTAAAATCCTGTGGGCCTCCCTCCTCTTCCGTGGCCAAGAGGTTGGGCTAAGGGGCTTTTAATTCTGTTGTTTTATTGACTGTTTTTATTGATTGTATGGTTTGCCTTGTTGTATTTGTATCTCTTTATTGTTTATGGCACCATTGTTTTTAACCTATGTTGTAAGCCGCCCTGATCGAGGGAAGGAGCGGGATATAAATAAAAATTTTATTTATTATTTAAGTAGTGTAGATGCACCCTGTGTGAGCTTCGGTATTAATGAACAGAGCTTGGGCAAGTTACATCTTTGGTCTCCTCAAGCCAGTAGCCATTGTAGCTGAAGGTTTCTGGAAGCTAAAGTCCAGAAAAGTAACTTTTTCAAGATCTCTTAATGCTACTGGCATTCAAATACTTATCCTCATGAAACAATACTGCAGAAAAACCTTTGCTACAACTGCCAGGTTGAATTTCCTGTTGGGATAACTAAACAGACATTATTTTAATGACATAATTTAAGGCAGTGTTGTGTAGTGTAGTGATGTGAGTGTTGAACTAGGACTCCAGGAAACCAGGGTTCATATCTTGCAGTTCACTCTCTCTCTCAGACTAAGAACATATCCAGGGGTAGCTGTGATGGAGATTTTCCCAACATCACTATTGTTAGAAGGCAGCCTGGTTGCCATCCAAAGTGTCTTGAGGTGGCATCGTCTTGAGTTGGCAAGACCCATCATCTTTACAAAACACCTCTTCCTGGTGGAGATAATAACTCATATACATGTAAATTGTTTTCATTTAATATAGCCATCTGTTTTTTGACTCTCCGTGGGAGAAACTATCTTGCAGAGGGCCTGCATGTTAAAGTTTACCTCTATACCACTGCTGTTCTCTGTCTTCCTGCGTGGTACTGTCAAGGAAACTGGAAGCTACTCTTTACAGTTTTAAACAAATCAGAGACTTTGACCCAGGCTGGTGTTTGTAGAATGAACATCTCAACTATTGCATTTACCATTGGATTTACCACTGCACACTTGGTCCACATTGTTTATAGTGGAAAGCTATGCTGGATCATTCCTGTGTCTAACTCTAGAAATTAATTTCTTCTAGCGCAAGCAATCTATTTGATTCAGTTATTTTAGCACTGGTGGGGACTATTGGATTTAGTTCTTTATTGAATTCAGTCCAACAATAGCACTGCTGGTGATCAGGTTCTTTATTATATCTGATGGGGGGCATCTTTGGTTGTGTTGTTGTTGTTGTTGTTGTTATTCTATGGTTGGTGAGAAGAAGCCATGGTGAGACTATGATTTCAAATCCTAACATTTCCTGCAACCATAATTCAAATAAACCATATTCTCCAGAGTTTGGATGTAATAAAATACCACATGTGTTTAAAATTGAAAGGAGAAGATTTTAGTCTCATCCTTGTGAGTACAGTATATGGAAGTGAGAGTACCAGAACCTGAGGTTCACTGTGGATCCTTCCTATACTCCACTATATCTGCAATTGCCTTACATCAAGCAGTCAGATCTGAAGCTTTTGCGTTCTATTGTGTTACTGAAATAGCAATCTTTCCCATTATGGATCTCCCACTATTTAAATGACAACTTTTGAAGTGATTTAAATATTCTGAAGGTTTGAAAATATTGAAAAATACTCCTCTTTCTCTGCACCTCAGAATCTGACTATCTATTACACATAATTGTCTATTAAAATGTAATAATAATTGCATCCCAGTCAGATGTATTGTAAAAACTACTTAATACTATAAAACATATTCTGAGCCATGGAATATAGACACAGTTAACGGCTAAGTGATAACATTTTTGTTATCATTACTGTTGCTGTATAGCCAAGTTGTCATTTTTATGATATTATTCATGAGGAGGCAAGTAGGATGTATCAATCCAATATCATCCTGTTTAAAAGAGGTGTGGGTGGATAAGAATAAGCTTTAAGTCTATAGTCCCAACTTCAAAGCTCTTCTTTGTTTTGTGAGAAGCAGTTATAGTCAGTAGTTACAGACAGATTTTCTTGCAAAGTACTTACAGACAAAAGAACAGGACAGAATCCTAAGCAATGAAAGCCAATTCATACAATTATTTTTATTTTATTTTTTAAAAAAGGATTCTGAAGTTAATCAGTTGTGACTTTTCTAGGGAATTCAGCATACTGTAAATGTTTCAACTATATTAAGTTTTGCAATATCACAAGGAGTTGCCTTAAAATATGTAAGGACAGGATATGGGGATCTGTGCTCTGGAACTGAAGCATAAACAACAACACCTTAATTCATTAAAAAATGAAGAAATAAATTAGAGCCATTTTAATAAGAGCAATTAAAATGTATACATGAGTATGTATTTTCAGTCCAGTTTTTGCACCCTTTAGGGCAGAACTATAATTTGCTAAAGGTTTGGAGAGCCATTTGTTCCGAGACTCCTCTTCCTTCATGCCCAGTAAGCAACAGATAGCCCACTAGGGTATTTTTGGTGGCCTGTCACCTGCATTATTTCCACTCTTTGCCTATTTCCCCCGGTACTTGATGGATAGGAAAAATCAGACACTTACTGAAACATGTCTGTAGGGTTATATGGTTTTGCTGATGGCTCTGTAAAGCTTGGGGAATATGAAGTTGTGCAAGCCTTGTCTGCTGGGTAATTTTGGGCAGACAAAAGCAAATACTTTTCCATGCAGCACGTCATCTTTGTGGAATATATTGTATGTATAAGCTGTGGAGGTTGCTACTGTCACAGGATGTGCTGACGGTCACCAGTTTGCTGTCCTAAATTACTTCATGGATTGGTAAGGCACAGTTAGCATTGATCATTAACAGTAAAAGGTCAAGAAGCCAAGAAGTAAGTCAGAAGCCAGAGAAACAAACTAGATAGAGGATGCACAGAAGAACAGGGCACATTTCCAGGTGTCTAAGAAATCAAAGCCAGGTCTCTAAGCTGGCAAGGAGGTCTTCCATGAGGGGTGAGAGGCATTGCTTTCAGCACCTAACATGTTGGTGACTCACCCTTTTTATAGAGATGGATGGCTGAAGACAGTTGAGGCAGCTCCAATTGTCTAGACCACTCCATGAACACTCTTGCTTTGCTACATAGGTGTAGCTATGGAGAGAGGATAAAATGGGGACATTGGCGCTGCACTAAGAATTGTGTATTTCTTGTGCTGCAGAGATGGAGATGCTGAAAAATCATTCATGCCTTTAAACTTTAATATTTGCTGTGTTAGCATTCCCTTGGTAATTTTGCCTGCCCCTTTTCTTTGGGTGCCTAAACTGTATCTCTAAGTGTTGATATGTAATTTTAAGTTGCTTGCTAGAAATTTGGAGACTGGGGGAAGGTTACATGGGAGGTAGACAGAAATTTTATCAGGGAGGGGGGCAATACCCTCATTTTGCCTCCTCACAGAGCTGCTGCCATCTCAAAAGGAGGGATGACAGTACAATTGATTTAAAAGGGGTTAGACAAAATCATGGAGAATAGGGCTATCAAATGGCTAGAAATCATGATGGTTGTATATTACATCCAGAATCAAATTCAATATGCCTCTGAATACCAAATGCTAGAGACTGGGAGCAGGAATATACAAATATATTATTGTTTTGCTTGTGGGTTAACCAAAGAAATCTTGTTGGTCACTGTGGAAAGAGAATTATTTGCTCATTAAGCCAGTGGTCTGATCCAGCAGAACTTTTATGTTATGAAACAACTGATGTGTCACACATAGACTCATATCTGGGATAAAGAAGGCAAAGTAATATATTTACATATATTTACAAAGTAATATATTTATAAAATTACATATGTTGGCTGTACAAAACTGCTTCATAAATAATTTGTTGCACAAAGTTACAGCCAAATGTGCATGCTCATCTTCATATGTAATACATTATCCATCTGCATGTGCTATGTTCAGTGTAGATATGCAAAGGCATCACATGTGCATCTCTTTTTCTACAACCTGGAACTAAATATGGACATGCCACATCAGTACAAAAATATCCACCCACTTTCATAGTGGAATTTAGACATACTTAACATAATGTATGGTTTGAGTATTGTATTACGACTCTGGAGACCAGGGTTCAATGCCCAGCTCAATCATGAAACCCACTGGGTGACCTTGGACAAGTCACATGCTCTTAGCCTCAGGGGAAGGAAATGGCAAACCTCCTCTGAACAAATCTTGCCCAAAAAACCCCCCGCCATGATATGTTTTCTAGCCTTAGATTCACCATAAGTCGGAAATGACCTGAAGGAACACAACAGACACAGAAGACAACAATAAGGTTCTGGCCATTGTATGTTTAAAAAGTAAATGGAAGAATGACAGATGGAGTGGCAGTTGCCCATATGCCTGTCCTAAAACCTATTTCAGACAGGAACTTGTTCCTACATGTATAAAACCTCTATGTAGAAAAAAGTGTCCTGAGCGTCATGCAAATCAATACATGCATATGCTATACTGTTTCCAAGAAGCACAACAGTGTATACACGATTGTCTCCCATGACAATGTTTGAGGGGTCTTGTAGCCAGTAGAGGATGAAAACTGAAAATAAAAAGCATTGTGGCACTGTCCATTCAAACGGATGCCAAATAAAACTTGTTTGCCTGTTAACTGCCACAAGACCATTCTGTTGTTTTTGTTGTGGTAAACACCCACCTCCAACTTTCCAAAATTGGAGCATAGTATTTTCTGCAAATGATGTTCTACCAGATTCAAGGCTGAATGTGGATAATTTTAGAAAAAGTAAGTCTGCTGTAAACTTGGGACTCTATACATTTTTGGCTTTTCTGTTTAGTGCTACCTTCAGGCAAGGACAAAAAGAAACAATTCTCAAAGGGAAACTCTGTTTATGGTTGTGGTTTGGAATGCTTGTCAGTGTAATAGACTAATCATGAGTGTTGTTTTTTTTTTTTTTTTTTGATAGACTGTAATTCCAGTTTACATTGGCTTTTATGATATCAGAAGATACTCATCAAAAATATTCCAACAGAGAAGTAACATTTGTTTGCTAGTAAAATGTTTGGGTAGAAAAACACTTGGTTGGAAGGAATCTTAACAGTTCTGAAAAAAATGAAGCTTTCATGCTTCTCATCTTCACCATGGGCCTGTTTGTAGATGCAGAATTTCACAAGAAACTCACAGTTGTCTTCTTCCACCTTCTACATCAGTGGTCCCCAAACGTTTTGAGGCTACTGCCCTTTTTTCTTGGATGACAACCCTAGCACCCCCTGCAACACATATTTCTCAATATTTGTTATATTGTTCTTCTGCACATTCAAAACACCAATCTTGGTTGCTGCTCCCTTTGCCACCCAGTCATGCTGGAACAACAACAAAGTAGCTGACAGAGCAATGACTGAGAAGCCTCTCACTTGAGCCAGCTTTGCGGCAGAGGTGTCACTAGGGAGCTTGCGGGGTATGGGCCACACCAGGTGACACCATATGTGGGGTGACACAATCACCAGCATCCTAGCAATGCCATGGTTGCTCCCTAAATGTCTGCTTTTTTGAAGAAACAGGGTTTAGCATCAACGTACCTAAGCTTAGTGTAAGAGAAAGTGTGGCCAGAAAGTGGGTGAAATGTGGGCTCTCTTTTCTCTAACTGCTGAGCTTCAAACACTCTTGGGAGAAGAATAGGAAACAGAGCAGGGCTTTCTGGGTTCATCCATCCTCCTACTATGGCCTGGCCCCATCTGTGAGAGAGGGAGAAACAGACAAGAGAATTAGGGAACAAGTCAGTATGAGGAAGGCTGCTGTCTGCCGCTGACACAAGTGCCTCCAGCTTCAGGAGTTGGGTGCAGGAGGAATCCAGGGATTCTTCCTCCTCTTAACTCCCAAAAAACAGAAGACTGTTGTTACAGTGGGAGACAGCAGCCTCCACCGTTGAGACTGGGAGTTAGAAAGGCAAAGATTCCCTGGATTCCTCCTGCACTCTATTCCTGAAGCTGAAGATGGCTCTGTTTTCTGTTTCAGAAGTTAGGAGGAGGGAAGAATCTCTGGATTCTTCCTGCCCTGCATTCATGAAGCTGGAGTCTCTTGTGTGAATGGGAGACAGCAGCCTTAGCCTCCAGCTTCAGGAGGACGAAGAAGTTGTCTATGAGTTGTTTATATCACAACTGTTGCCATTACATTCAGTAATATATGGAATTCATAAGCTGTAACATTAGTACAAAAAACATTACTAATAATTTTGTATGGTCTAGTAGGGGAGGAGATTAATGTGATGGGGTGACACCATGAGTTATCACACCAGGTGATTCCAATCCTAGTGATGCCACTGCCTTGTGGCAAAGGCCAGTGTGGGTAAGAGGCCTCTTGGTTGCTGCATCCAGCTTCTCAGTTGCAGCTCCCAAAGTGACCAGGTGCAAAGCTTCTCCCCTGTGAGGAAGGACATCGGGGTGAACAGGGGGCACAGCTGGTGTGTGTGTAAGGGGTTTACAGAGGCCACATGTTCTAGACTGGAGACTGGTATGGGTGGAGAAATTGAGAGATTTTAACCATTAGAGCCACTCCAAGGAAAAGGACTCTTTCCAAGAATTGCCCCCAGATACTTCTCCCCCACCTTCTCCAGAGACATGCCTTCCCCACACAGCTTCAAATGCCTCTCCTTTCCCAACATTGTTTCTTCTGCTCTCTCTTCTCTCAGGCTGTCTAATGAAAGAAACCAGAAACACCTGTGAAACTCCAACCTGATCTACATGAATACAAACATCTCTAGCAAAATAACTGATATAGAAGAAAATGGCCTGTGTGTATCCAGATTAGAAATAATAAGGTAGAAGGGAGGTGTGGAACCAAGATATCAGAAATTCTTATGAGACACACAGAAAAGTAGTAAAATAATGGTAGCTGTCTTGGGCAAACAGAATATATCAGAATTCTCTCACACATATACATATATACATCCAGTCCTGTTGCTAACTAGTATAATGTGGCAGAAATATTTACCATATTTTCTGGTGTATAAGATGACTTTTTAGCGCAGGTAAATCTTCCCCAAAGTCAGGGGTCGTCTTATACACTGGGGAAAAAAGGCCTTGCCAGTTGGTTGGGTCCTAAAGAGAGGCCGCGGCGGCAAGGCCTTCTCCCGAGGCGGAAGATGTGCCGTGCAGTTCCTCTGCCTCAGGTATTTTAAAAATCCAACACTAATGATTCACACATGTGAGATGAAACAACTAGGTCAAGCAAGCCTTGCAGGAATAAAAAAAGAAACATTTTGATCCTTCTAGAGACCACTTGAAAGCTGCTTCCAGGGATATTTTTTTCCTTTCACCAACCTCCACTTTTCTTACAATTTTCATTTTAGTTCCAGACTTAGAAATCTGTGCTTTTTAACATGCTGGGGGGTGAGTGAGATGAGGCAGGCCTATCTGCTTCCCCTTTTCTCTGTGTTTTGCTGTTGACACACGCTCAGTGTGGGAT
Source organism: Sceloporus undulatus (assembly GCF_019175285.1). Classification (NCBI taxonomy): domain Eukaryota; kingdom Metazoa; phylum Chordata; class Lepidosauria; order Squamata; family Phrynosomatidae; genus Sceloporus; species Sceloporus undulatus. The sequence continues at coordinate 295,783,900 of NC_056523.1, read as the reverse complement.
TCTGGAGGCAGCTGCTGGTTGGTGGTGTTGTTAACTGCCTTCAAGTCATTTCCCACTAATGACAATCCTAAGGTGAACCTATTGCAGGGTTTTCTTGGCAAGATTTGTTCAGAAGGGGTTTGCCTTTGCCTCTGGGGCTGAGAAAGTGTGACTTTTCCAAGTTCTCCCAGTGGTTGTTGCATGGCAGAGTGGGGATTTGAACCTTGGGCACGTTACAGGCACGCTGAAGGGGCACGCTGAAGGGGCGTACTAGGATTAGGAAGGGGCGTGTTAGGGTTGAGAAGGGGCGTCCCTTCCGGACGCCCCTCAACCCTAATACGGACTGAATAAAGATTAAATTTAAAAAAACCCTAATACGTACTGAGTCCGTACAAAATGGCGGCACTCGTCCACACGGGGGCCGCTATTTTGATGTCACGGACGCATAGCGGCCAAACGTTGCGTGGCGGAAGTGACACCGCAAGTGGGCGACTAGCGCCTCGCGGCGCCACTTCCGGGGCCCAGAAAGAAGTGCCATTTCGGTGCTTCTTTCTTGTTGCACCCAGGAATCGCGTGGTTTGGCCGCTACGGTTCCCGGATGTAGCAACCGGAGGCGGCGGCAGAGCACCCTTCTTGGGCACTCTGTAAGGCGCCATGGTCTCCAGAGTCATAGTCCAACACTCAAACTATTACACCATGCTGACTCTCACAGCTGCAGTCAGATTGGCTGGAGCAGAATCCCATTCTTTCCCAGTTCAAGCTCTTTTGCTGCAGACATGCTGCTACAAACTGATACTGAAAGCCTGTATTTCTCCAGCCCTCTTTCACCAGCCAATACTAATTATGCTAAATAAACTCTGAGCTAGACAAAAGACAAGGAATAAAAGGTGGGGGCTGAACAGGCAGGATCCTAGTGGATCCTGGAATTAATTTGACTCAGTGGGTAAGTCCCAGAATGCAGATACCTGATACACAGCAGTGAAAATACTATATTACTCCTTCTTTAGGGATACATTTGTGAATCTGGCCCAGCAAGATTTTAAAGGGGGTCCAAATGGAAACCATTGGATTCTGGCTACAGTCCACCAACCACTTATTTTCGTGTGGTGTAAGTCCACTCAAGTTAATGGGAGTGTTTCAGAATAAGTGGCTCTTGGCTGGTAGCCCAGATCTTTTAAGGGTTTTTCCTTTCACAGTAACAACTCATATTTCATCTTCAGTCAGTAAGAAGTGGTAATTTTCTACCCTTTTCATATGAAATGCAGTCCTATGAGGAAGACTTATTATAATTTACTATGTAGAGATTGTAGCAGGGAGTAAGCAACCCTCACTTTCATAGGCTTGTTACATCTATGAATTCATTATTTTTATTCATACGTTCATTTCTTGTTTATTCTGTCATTCTTATACTGTAGGTGCATATTTTCTCATACTATATGGCACCATACAAAATTTTCCCAGGCTGTCTCCCATTCATTCAGACACTAAATCAGAACTATTTTGCATCACCATGCATCTCTTATGCCTAGTTGTTCTGTTCCATTTTAGGAATTTGAGAGTTTAGGAGTGATAAAACAAAATAATGTTGTAGATTTTGTAGGGCTGTACATTATAGCAGTTCATTTTGTCAATGAGATTTATTTATTTATTTACTTCTATGCTGCCTTTTGCCCAGAAAAAGGACCCAATTATAATTATCTATACTTAATATAATAAGTGATAAACCACAAACTGTTACATATTTAGTGGCATTTGCTATTCTGTTTTTAAATCTTTAGAGTAAGAGAACATTGCCAGGTCCAGATCATAACCAGCAAGCACAGGTAGGGGAGGTTAAAACCTTTTGAGTCCCATTATTGATAGAAAGGCAAGATATAAATGAATAAAATAATAAAAATAACCCAATCTGATGTTTATTTTAATTCCCCCACTTGGAGATTAAAATGTAAATCAATCCATTGGTGCAAATATAGGTTCTTTCCCTTTTCTAAATTCCTGTGTGGGGCAGTTAAACATTTCAATAAAAACAAACAAAAGAATGGGATATCTTAAATCTTACGTACCAGTGTGCACTAGTCCTAATCCCGATCAGAGAGGCATAAGGTTACTTTAGACATTTTATTAAAAAAATAGGATTGTTAAACTGGGCACTGCATACTTGAAAGGAATGGCAACAGAAAGGAGACAAAAATAGTGGAGTTCAACAACTGACTCCACAGATGCTGCTGCCAAGAACAATTCAGCTGCTTGGACCATGCTCTGCAGTTTCATAAGTGATGGGTTGTACTTCACAGCAGATGGCAAGAACATTTTTGCTTAGAACCTACAAACCTGATCAAGAGGACTTTAAATTGAGTTATGTTGGAGAGGGAGACAGTATTCTTGAGGGTAGGAGTTCATCAAGTGCTGGATATAATACCCTGAACGTCACAGAGAAAATTGGGCAAACAATACAAGAATCCAACTGTGGGAGGAAAAAAAAACTTTAAGCAGCTAGGAGGAATGACACATGGTCTCATATGCGTACACTAATGCTCAGAACATGGGAAATAAACAAGATGAACTTGAATTATTAAAACAGCAAAACAAATATGATATAACAGGAGTTACTGAAACCTGATGAGATGAGTCTCATGATTGAAATGTAGTAATAAAGAGATATAACCTATTTTAGAGAAATAGACGAAACAGGAAGGGAGGAGGAGTAGAATTATATGTCAAGCATATTTTCTGCTGTAAAGCGATCTATGCCTTAAATCCTGGAAACCAGTGTGAGAGTATCTGGGTAAACATTAAGGGGCAGAAAACAACAAGGGATGTCATTGTAACGGTCTACTGCAGACCTCCAAGTCAGACTGAGGACATGGAAGATGCCTTATTGGAACAGATGACCAAACATTCAGAAAGGGGAGATGTAGTAGTAATGGGAGACTGCAACTATCCTGATAGTTGTTGGAAGTCAAACCCTGCCAAGATTATACAGTGGGCCCTTGGTATCCACTGGGGTTTGGTTATGGGACCCCCTGTGGATACCAAAATCTGTGGATGCTGAAGTTTTATTAAATACACTGGCATAGTAAAGTTCTGTCTCTTATATAAAATGGCAAATCAAGCCATGGATGGTTCAATCTGTGGATACAAAGAGCCAAATTGTGTAGTCCAACAAATCCCTCACTTGCCTTGCAGACAATTTCATTGTCCAAAAGGTGGAAAAGGCAACAAGGGGATCCACTATTTTAGATCTGCTCCTAACCCATAGTGATGACTGGTTAATCAGGTGGAAGTCAGGGCATCCAAAGAAGTGGGTTGATATCCATAAAAATACATTTAGTCTTAAATGTGCTAATAGATTCCTGCCTCTCTCACTAACCCCCCCCCCCTTTTTTTTTTATGCTGTGTTATGTTCAGTTGACATAATTGGCTATGGAGGAGGGGGGCAAAGGCATTTTTCATGGTTGAGCCTCTGTTCCTTAAAATAGTGTTTTAATTCTTGCTTAGCTTTTTCTAATATTGTTTCATCTTGTAGGAGCAAATCTTTTTGTGACTAATTATATTCAAATTTTCTGTTAAATAGAGTCAGTAATACTAATTGTAATCTAAAGTAATCTTAGATAAAACTTCTATTATTATTATTAACCTTTATTTATGAAGCGCTGTAAATTTACACAGCGCTGTACATGCAATCCTTTTAGTTAGACGGTTCCCTGCCCTCAGGCTTACAATCTAAAAAGACATAACACAGAAGGAGAAGGGAGTGGTGACGGGAAAGGGTAAGAGGTCCAGCAGTTCCTCTCAACCTCCGAGGCCTGGACCAAGGCAGATGGACTGAAGGGAGGGCTTGGCTTCAAAATGGAAGGTTAATCATTATCCAGGGAAAATACATACTCACAAGTAGGATAATGCATATACAGTACATAGCAATACAGGAAATGGATCGATAAACAGCCAACAACAGAACATCAGATAGTAAGCGACAATTATGCGATGCCTGGGAAGGCTTCTCTGAATAGGATGGTTTTCAACTCCGTTTTGAAGCTGGTTAATGAAGTGATGGCTCTTGCTTGTGGAGGAAGAAGGTTCCAGGAGTGGGGGGCAGCAAGTGAAAAGGGGTGAATCCTAGTTGGGGCAGAGGAAATCCTGGGCTGAGACAGGAACCCTTGACTACCAGAACGGAGGGCCCTGGTGGGAAGGTGAGGAGAAAGAAGGTCTGATAAGTAAGGAGGGGCCAGTCCATGGAGGGCTTTGAATGTCGACAGCAGGAGCTTATACTGAATGCGGAAAGGGAGAGGGAGCCAGTGAAGGGATGCCAACACAGGAGAGATGTGGTCAGAGCGGTGGGTGGAAGTGATAATGCGTGCAGCTGAATGCTGGACAGAGATTAAAGGACGGAGGTGAGAAAAAGGAAGCCCAGCCAGGAGGACATTACAGTAATCAAGTCGTGAGATCACTAGGGCATGGACCAGGATCTTGGCAGTAGAGGCAGAGAGATATGGTCGGATTTTGGCAATATTGTACAAAAAGAATCTACAAGCCTTGGCTGTGGTCTGGATCTGAGGGATACACGACAGAGAAGAGTCAAAGATAAAGCCAAGACTGCGGGCTTGCTGGACTGGTTGAATGGAAATGTTGTCCACAGAGACAGAAAAGGAGTGTTGAAGGTTGGGCTTAGGAGGAAAGACAAGAAGCTCCGTCTTGGACATGTTGAGCTTCAAACGCCGATGGCGCATCCACTGTGAGACAGCTGAAAGGCAAGATGAGACTTGCTGTTCAAGCCTTGGAGAAAGGTCAGGGGCAGAAAGATACAGCTGGATGTCATCGGCATACAGATGGTAGGAAAAACCAAAAGAGCTGATGAGTTTTCCTAAGGACAGTGTGTAGAGAGAAAACAGAAGGGGACCCAGAACAGAGCCCTGGGGAACTCCAACAGATAAGGGAACAGGAGAAGAAGTCTGACCCCCTGCAACTACTGCAAAAGATCTGCCAGACAAGTAAGATCTAAACCAGTCAAGAACAGAGTCTGAGAACCCAAGGTCAGAGAGTATGTCAATTAGGAGACAGTGATCAACAGTGTCAAAGGCTGCAGACAAATCGAGAAGAATGAGAACAGAGTAAAGGTCATTAGCCTTGGCCTGTAAAAGGTCATTCGAGATCTTAGTGAGAGCTGTTTCTGTAGAATGCCTTGGGCGGAAACCAGACTGAAAGGGATCGAGAATGGAGTTGGCTTCAAGAAACTCAAGACAGCGCGAATAGACAACCCGTTCCAAAACCTTAGAAAGAAAGGGGAGAAGAGAAATCGGACGATAGCTAGACAGAGAGGAGAGGTCAAGAGAAGGTTTTTTCAGAATTGGGGAAATGAGAGCATGTTTGAAGTCCGAGGGGAAGGAGCCTGTAGAGAGAGAGAGATTGAAGATATGGAGAAGCGAGGGCAGAAAGGAGGGAGCTATAGAGATTAGAAGACGAGTAGGAATAGGATCAAGAGGACAGGTAGCAGGTTTGGAAGAATTCAGAAGTGTAGAGAGTTCATCCAAAGAGGCAGGAGGAAAGACAGACAATTTGTTAGGCGAAGGCGATAGAAGATTAAGAGCAGAAGAAGAATCAGGAGGGACTATCTCAGAGCGAATAGTGGTAATCTTAGAGATGAAATAGTTAGCAAAGTCATTGGGAGAGAATGATGAAGAGACAGGAGGAGAGGGAGGTTTAAGCAAAGTGCTGAAGGTGGAGAACAAACGCTGTGGGCGCCTCTCATTGGCGGAGATCAATGATTTGTAATAATTCTGTTTTGCCATAGAGAGGGCCCGTGAGTTTTTAAATTCTCTTGCTCCATAGTTTGGTGTGCACCAGAATAATAAGTTTATGTTTGGTGCCCACCAGAAAAATAAGTAAATTCTTTCTCCTTACCATGTTTGAAATACCAGACATCTAGCAAATATAATTATCTAATGGGTCCATGAATATCTTCTGTAATTTTTATCTCTTTGTTTGGTTCTTTGTTTGTTCTATCCAAAACCATGTCTAATATGCCATTTTAATCTCCCATCAATATTAAGCCTTCAAATTCAGAAATTTGTTCTAATAATTTTTTGTAAAAGTTTTGTTGATCATCTGACACCATGTATACTTCTACAACCAAAGATTTTATTTCTTCAAATTGTAATTGAATTCCTATAAAATACCCTTTTATATCCCTGAATATTTCTTTAGCCCAATATGAAAGGGCACATTGAATTAAAGAAAACATTGTTGTCTGTTAAGTATTCTGTCCTTTAAAGTCAGAGATAGGGAACCTGTGGTTGTTTAGATGTTGTTGTACTCTAGTTCCCATTAGCTTTGGGCAGCCTGCCAAAGATTACGAATCATGGCAGTAAGTAGCCCATTTGCATCTGCAGTTTCTGTAGCCCCTACTTGAGTATCATAACAAATCAATGAGTTGTTTTATCCTCATAATACTTCAAAAGCAAGTGATACGAGCAGCCCATTTGGGACATGGGTCACTTTTGTAGTCCAAATAAAGTAATGTTTACAAGCTCTGCTGTTTTGAGAGATTTCCTAAGTGCTTTCCTTATATTCCACACAGAAGCTGCCTACAGAAACTGGGTTTTACATTTAGCAGAACAGCATTTTCCTTATCTTTTAATTCTGGCCTTCCTGGAAAAGCACAGGCAATTACTTTGCAACACATTAAAGGGAATCTGCAATGTCCACAGGGAGCACATTGGAAGGGTGGAAAGGGAGGGAGGGACGGATATAGCAGCAGGAGAAGCCTGATCATTTTACTTATGCTTGTACTTCTGAGGAGTTGCCCAGCCTAACAGATGAATGTGTCATTGCTTTGGTTTTGTTTTCTTTCATTCACAAAATGGTACCGTGCACCCGCATCATATGCGGGCGCGCTATACACAAATTTGAGCATATACTCAAACTTGTGTAGAGCCACGCGGGAGCATGCAAGGCACAAGGGACTGCACATCCTATTGGAATGAATGGGGTGCGCGCCCATGGCACTCGCATGCCACCATGCCAGTGCTCCTTCACATGCACGAGCCCCTTCCATTCCAATGGGGCTTGAGCATGCATGGAATTCGGCTTACGCGGGGGGGGGGGCTGGAACGGATCCCCCGCATAAGCTGAGGGCACGCTGTATTTTCTTCTTTGTTACATTTTAAAATTCAGGTGGGTTTTGTACAACATCAAGAATCCTCAGCTAACATGGACCCTTCAACACTTCCTTTTTATTTCATTCTCTCAGTCACTTCAGAACGGTGAGGGTTCTCCTACCTTTGGACAGAGCTTGTGTGAAAATGGGTCCTGCCATTTTATCCTGGGCAACACAGCTCAGAGTCAGCATTAGATATGATGAGCAGATGCCACAACAGATCATCATCAAGTGGGGGTTACCTGCTCATGAAAGGTGTGAACAATTCCAACTTTGAAAATGAAAGATTGTAAAACACAGTGCCAAAGGAGTACTAGTGCAGTGAAATGTGAGAGAAACTTTAGGGAATAATGGAGGAGAGGTCTACTTAAATGTCCAAAATTCTTCTGGAATACTGTGTCCAGTTCTTGGCACCACCATTTATGAAGGATATTGACATGTTCACAGAAGGACAATCAAGGTTGGGAAACCATGCCCTATGAGAAAGTGGCTCAGGTAGTTGGGTTTGCTTAGCATGGGGAAGAGAAGTTTAAGAGGTGATGAGATAGCCGTGTTTAAATATTTGAAAGGATTTCATATGGAGGAAGAAGCAAGTTTGTGTTTTTTTTATTGCTCCAGAAACTAAGACATGGAGCAACAGATTCAAACTACAGGAAAAGAGATTCCATTTGAAGAAGAAGAAGAAGAAGAAGAAGAAGAAGAAGAAGAAGAAGAAGAATGTCCTGATGATAAGAGCTGTTCGATAGTAGAACACATTGCCTCAGAATGTGATGGGGTCTCTTTCTTTGGAGGTTTTTAAGTAGAGCCTGAATGACCATCCAGCTGGACAGTTTTGATTGTGTGTTCCTGCATAGCAGGGGGTTGGACCGGTTGGCCCTTGTGGTCTCTTCCAGCTCTATGATTCTATGATCCCTAGGGAAGTTGGTCACAGGCTGGACAAGAGGGTACAGAGTCCCAGTTACCTATGAACATCTAAAGATCCAGAATATCAACTGCATTGTGAATAGAATAGGAATGTTTATTTAGTTGTGTTAGTTAGCTTATATTGCTTTCTAACCTTGGTGGGATATGGTTTGTAATTGCTTTTGTAACTTTGTAATTACTGTGCTCCTAAGCAACCTCTCAAAAAAGGTGCCTTAATGTAGAGATACCTTTTGCTAATGAAAGGTTTGCTTGCTTGGATTAAAAGCTTTCCTTATAAGATCTCCCCATTCTTTCTTCACATGACTTTGTTTGGTGTGTGCCCATATGTGTGTTTTGGACTCCTGCCTTATGTAGGAAGGGAAAGAAAAGTCTCTGCAGAGTCAGAGGTGGGGAAAAAGCAAGTTAAATCCTTCAGTGATTTTCTACTAAGTCATTTACTTTTGGGGTTCTCATTAGTGGCTTCTGGCAGCTGATAGATTTTAGAGGTCCTCTTATCCAGCTGCAGAGTAGAAGCTGGGGAGAAGCCCTGACCAGCCTGTAAAGGTGTTTTGGACTACTGTATTTCCCAGAATCTCCTAGCCAACATGGTCGGTAAAAACCAAATGAGCTGACCATGCTAGTTGAGGGATTCTGGAAGTGTTAACTTTTGGTATCATCATCATCATCATCATCATCATCATCATCATCATCATCATCATCATCATCCTGTTTCTTTATATGGCACCATCAGTGTATATAATGCTTTATATGAGCAGTTTGTGAATTTGATAGTTCCCTGCCCTCAGGCTTACATTGTAAAAAAGACATGACACACAAAGAAAAGGAGATGGCAGTGGGGGTGCGGATTAAATCCCACAGATGCCAATTATTGTTTTCTCCTTCTGAGATCACAACATTGGCAGTTGGATGGAGGGAGAGTCTTTCCTCCACTCCTGTGCCTAGGCATAGCTCTGATTTTGGAGTCTTGAGGCATGAACAGTGAGTGCATCTTGCCCATGATGGAGCAGTACATGCATATTTTCTTGTTCTTCTGTACCATTTTTTTCCTTCTCTCCTCTCTGCTATTCTTGTCTTATATACCTTTACAGTTTCTAAGAAGCAAATACATGACCAAGAGTTCAGTCTTTGTCATTTTTTGTTAAGTGATGTGTTCAAGGGTGTTAAGGAAACATCTTAGTAGAATGTGACTTTTCTTTCCCTGAAGGAGGCATCATAGATTAGCAGAAGTGGCTTGCTCCGCCTCACTGCCCTTAGATGGCATTAAAATTGGCCAGGCTAGGGGACCAGCTGCACTTCTTACCTGCTTTATGATACAGGTCCATGATTTTGGTAGCAATCTTGGATGTTAGAATGCTTAAGTCAAAATCCAGTTCTTAGCCCTTCACTTGGAGCAGACCCTCTAAAGGACTGGAAACTTGGACGCCATATGCACTGCAGAAATAATTCATATTGACACTGCTCTAACCGCCATGGTTCTGTAGTGGAATTCTGGAAGTTTTATGAGATATTTAACTTTCCCTGTCAGAGATCACTGGTGCCACAACAAACTACAAATCCCAGGATTCCATAGCATTGAGCCATGGTAGTTAAAGTGGTGTCAGTCTGGATTCTTTCTGTGGTGCAGATGCAGCCATGGTAAGCTTACACATAAATTCCATTGATTCAATGGATTTAAACTACTTCAAAGAGAATAAGGTTTAAGACTCAGAGATTTTATTTTCTCTGTCAGTATATAAGTACCACAATGGACAGCCAGTCAGAAGTAGGGAAATTTTCTTTCTTTGGAAGTCCTTTTGACACCAACAGTGGTTTCACATTTAGGCGACTAGTAAAAATATCTGTTTATTAAAAACTTGCAAGGCTAATTTATCTCAAAACGCTATCAAAGGATTTTTAACTTCGTGACTATATTTCATATTTTTAGCCTATGTAAATTATTTTATTGTTTGTAATTGTTTTAACCTAATGCATTATTTTAACTGTTTGCCAAAGGGGAGAACTCATGATTATGTACTACAGCAAAAACAAAGTAGGAGACAGATTCCACATGCTGATAGATGGTTACTTTATTTTCTTATTATTTTAAAAAGCCCAATGCATTTTGGCCTCTATCAAAATTGGCCTCCTTCAGGAGCTACGCTATAAAATACAAATAAAATTCCATTACATATATTAAGCTGGACAACACAAAATCAACTACATTAAAAAAATACACTGTTTTCATTTCTCAGTTTTTAACTTTTTTTGATCTGTGATTTCTTGCACAAAGAATAATCAGCCATTGTATAATTTTTCTTCCCATTCCACAAATTCCTTGTATGTGTATTCAAATACTCATAGAATTCTTGGCGCGGGACAGACCGTCCAAAAAGGATGGTCTCCTGGCGCCTGGTTTTGGTCCGTGGGGAAGCCACAGCCTCCAGACCGTGGGACTTCCCTGCGGACCAAAAAGAACCTGCAGAAAGCAGGCTCTTCTTGTGGCACGATTATGACGCCGCAGTGCGCCAATGGCGCACTCATGACATCATAATGGCTCTGCGACATGCAGATGCTAGGCATCCATCACATAATGATAGCGGCGCCCATCTCTATAGGGCGCTGCCATTTTGACGCCCTCGTCACGGGCGAGGGGCGTCTAGAAGCACCACCCCTCACACATGATGAGGCCGTCCTATTGCACCCGTCTAGACTGGGCCCTTGAAAGGTATTATTGAATTGTAAGTCTCATAAACAGAAGCACTGAAACTCCTTTTACTGTCTTCCTTATTTCCCTCTTCAATTAATTTTGTAAGATAAAAGTGTTCAGGCTTGCCCATTGACATTATGTAAGCCATTATTCACTTTCCCCCTATTTTTAAAATGCTGCAAATCCTTCATACTTTCCACTGTAGCAGGAAAGCATTGACAGAAATACTTGTTAATACAATACTGAAAGTAGCTAAGAACAGTCAGCCCACACTTACATTTGTGTTTCTCTTTAAAGTTCAGTGTTTTCCTCATTATCAGAGTTTCACCACTTGTTTGCAATTACTCCAGACAGATATACCTTAGCAGGGTTTGCAGTCCATGAAAAAAGCCTATCACACTATGCAATCATAAGTGTTAGCCTATATTTAAGAAGAAAAACAATCAAACAGAACAATCCTATGTGTTAATAATCCAAAGAGGACGTTTTGGTTTTCAGACAAGCAAACCAATCCCAGTTTAACACCTTGAAAGAGAAAGTGTCTTGTAGAGAAACCACGCACACAAAAAAGAGTTTTCATAAAGTAATCATCAAAACTCAGGACCTCGACAGGCTGCCTCTTTTAGTGCTGGATCAGGGCCGTGGCAACAACATGCTGTAGGCCTGATCTGGCCTTTTTGCACTGCAGAAAAGGTGCCATAGTCGCTGGCGTGTGGCTTTTTGGCACTCCTCTGGTGCTGTGTCATGTGGACACAGCACCAGAAGGAGCGCCATGATGCTGCCCACCATGTGGTGTGGTGCGCAGCATCACACTGGTCTGGGGGTAGAGTCAGGGCGTGTGCCATGCAGGCGCCATGCCCCCACTCCACCACCAGACCAGCCTTTATCGCTGGTGTGTATACCCTGTCAGTCAGGTTAGATAACTTGTAGAGAAAGTCTAAGGAAAGCTATTAAGTTTCTGGTTTAATGGTTCAGTTTAAATGCTTTGGTATGATCTTTGTCTGAAATGCCATTATATCCAACACACACTATTTAAAACATCTACATGACAACTCTACACTTCAGCTTTATATAGCACAACTATAGGTTCAGGGGGTGTGCTCCTAGAAAAGACAAGTATTCCTTCTATGTTTTATAGTAAGAAGCTTCATTGGACCCATATAGGCAACGATTATATACATACACACACAATGTGAGTGAAGGGTTTACATAAAATAATAAGAGCTTCATGTCATTTGTCTTCATGTTGTATCCCATATAAAATACAATCGTTAAAACAATGACATTACTATTAATTCACTAAAATAATAGATCATCAATTAACATTCACACTAACATTCATACAGCCAGATGAGAAGCGGAGTATTTAAGATCTCTTATAAAACATCAGATGGGTAGGCCCGCCAGAAGAGATCCGTCTTTAGTGCTTTCTTGAAGGCATCTAAGGTGGTGATACGACGCATCTCCTCCGGCAAGCTGTTCCACAATCTGTAAGAAGTTGTTGTTAGCCTGGTTTTTGAGTACTCCAATAGGTTCTTTCTAGATGTTCTGAGAGTGCGGGGCGGATTGTGTAGGGAGAAGCATTCCCTCAAGTAACTCGGGCCCAAGCCATGAAATTATGGCAACACTATCAGGTTTTTTGTTGGGGGGGGGGGTGTTTTGGCAAGGTTTATTCACAGGACATTTGCCATTCCCTTCCTTTGGAGAGTGTGTGACATGCCCAAGGTCTCCCAGTGGGTTTCCATGGCTGAGCATGGATTCCAACTCTGGTCTTGTGGAGTTTTAGTCCAACATTCAAATCATTACACCCCACCTTTAAGAGTATCTGTTCTAAATCTCCCATCTCCCAAGAATATCTGTTTCTACTCGTCACTCATATTTTGGTGATGGCAGTTTCCATATTGGCTCCTGCAGTGGGTGGGTGGGTGGGTGGTAGTAGAGTGTGCCACTACAGAAGGAACATCTTCCGTCATTCAGTTGCCACCTATGATAGGGCCTGATTATATGTTGAAATTTTTACCCCAATGTCCCCTTATGCAAATGCCCACCCTACAACAGGCCATATTAAAGACTGGTCAGTGTATTAGCATAGTTCTTCCCCCTTCAAAAGCAACAGTTGGAATAGCTGCATGAAATGTTTACACCAAGTTTTATTTCTGAGTTTACTACCTGAGATCAATCAGATATCTTTTTACAATTCCACAAGCCAAGGTTCACCCCTAATCATGAAATGAAAACACAGTTCCCCTGTTAAGGTATAATGGAAAATCAGTTCAAGGAAATCAGGATCTGTATTACTTTGGCTGGTACTCTGTGTGTTTCAGAAGTAAACAGTAGGCATCCAGAGTTAAGCGCTGGCATTGGAAATAGATCTTGGAACAGAGCCCTGACACAAATTAACCACTAGTTAAAACCCTGAGTAACCAGAGTGGCGTCCCCTTCTTTCTACACATACATACATATACACATACATGCCACACACGCATGTGCATGCACATACACACACTTTTAGATTCTAGATGTACCATCTTCAAGAGACTGCCTCTGGGCTTTTGGTGCTGTGAATTAATGTGGCAAAATTCTTCACTGAAGATAATGTAATTTAATTAATTATCTGCAGATCCAGAAAGTTAGAATACTGGAAATATTCTTGAAGCAATAAACAGAGATAGATAAAAGTTTTCAGTTGCCAAGGGAACCAGCTGTGTTTTAAATGTTGGGGTGACCCAACATTTCCTCAAATGTTTTTGCATCATATTCTCTAAAAGAATCTAAAAATATGGTTGAAGTTATTCGTAACCTATTAATTATGTCAGTAGTTAACATACTGGACATATGGCAAGACATTACCTTTCCTTTTTAGGATAAAAAAAATAAATCCAGTTAAAATAACTGTTCTGTTTAGGATCTTAGTTATTTTTCAGATTACTGTATTTTTGTAATTAACATGCTATGAAACATTTTTGCTATTTTAAGTACAGGAAGCCTATATCTATGGATAAATACATTTCTTGAATGTAAATCCCTGGATTGTTTCAGCTGTAAGTAGAATAAATTTTCCAGGTGGTGTTGGGTGAATATCACTGTCAGTACCCTGAAGAAAATATATAATTGATGATAATATGCCGTGATGCATATTAGCTCAAAGTGTAATTCCACACTACATCTGTAATTACTTTAGTAATACATCTTTAATTCTCACCAGAATACCATTTGTAGTAAAACACCTAAGAGTCTTTATTGTAAAACTGCAGAATTGACAATTCCTGTGTATTAGTAATCCCTTTCTCTCACTCATTTAATATATGGAACGCTCATTCTGCATTTTTTGAACGATCCTCAGATGCTTAATAGTTATTTATCTTCTGAGAACATTAATGGAGCCTGGTCAAGTGGTGTTTACAAAGAATAATTTTAACTTAATTTTATTAAAATTTGTTCCAGCCAGTATATCCAGAAAAAAATTGCTAGGGAGTAATGTATATACTGGTACTTGACTACAAGTCGAAAAATTGATGCCCAAAAATTGACCCTAAAATCTGGGGTCAAATTATATAAGGGTCAGTACAGTCACCATGGGTTGAGATCGACTGGAGCACAACAACAACAACCAGTAATATTGCTCATAAAGCTCCTTTAAAAAGCAGCCCCGATGCCCCATTCTCCATGCCTCTTGCTGAAAGAGCTGTAAGGCGTATCTTTGTCTAGAATTATTTAGTGCAAAAATGTTGTATTATTATACCTGTCTTGTAACTCCAGAAGTTTATGAAAGAGGTTTACAAGAGAGTCTCAAAATAAAATTACATTAAAATCAGAAATCAGGTACAGAATAACAGAATAAGCCTGTGGCTTAGACAAATCATAAAAAATTTGGAGAATGGTGTCAGAATGGATTTTTTAAAAGAAATTTCTTTACTTTTCCAATGGAAGAATTACAAAATTTGGAGGACATTTAAAAACAAACACATGTATGAAATAATTACTTGGGTGTTTTTAAAATAAGTGAAATACTTTTTAATTCAAGGGGTTTTTTTGACTCATAATATGTAATATGAAGATTTGTATGTAAGGTAATTTGCAGCATTAAAGAATGATATTTCCTGTATGTTTTGTAGATCTCAGCATTTTTTAATGTTACTATAAAGGTTAATATATTATACTAATAAGCTTTTAGTCTTTGATATTATTACTACATAAGAGTGCTTCTGTATGAATAATACACTTGCTTTCGTTATCTACAAAAAAATTATTATCACTGTATTCCATTTGAAGAAGTGGGTTTATATCCATGAAATCTTAGTCTTAAAGGTACTGCTACATTCCTTTTCTTTCCCTGTCTTTCCTCTCCCTTTCTCCTTTTTATGCTACAAGACACTAACATGGCTACTTCTTCGAAAACTACAAAATCTGTTTTTCTTGTAACTTTTTCCCACATATCCCACTTTTTCAAGTAACAATAATTATGATATATATGTTGGTGTAAGATAGCTTGCTGCATCTCTCTCCTTTCTTCCCTCTTTCTCTAATATTGCACTTTTGTTTGAACAAAAAGGAAAAAAAACATTTAGCTGGTGCAGTCAGTTCAGCCAGATCATTAATAACAAAGACAAACTGAGCTGACTTGGATCAGTTTGGACCTCTTCCATAATGAAATAGATTGGCCCAGGTTAGTGCTGCAAATTGTGTGAGTGAATAAGTATAAAGCACTTGGGACCAATGCAGAGGTCTGGATGTTAAAAATGAGCCTTAAAAAGCCAACTAGTATGTCACCATCCTGATCAGATAAAGAGAATGCCAAAGTGATACGAGGCAGAGGAAGATGAGAGAAGCTGAGCTTTGACCACTGGTAACTCTAATGTGTGATCTGGGGCATGAATCTCACCAGCACTTTTTTATCATAATGCTTATGGGGAGAGATTGTGTAATTTCACTGAAGCCGTATAGTCAGTTGTCCTCTCTGGCATTTCTATTTGTTCGCTGTGTTTAGCACTCCTAGTAGCAGGAAGAGGTGTAGGAGTGGACAGTAGTTGATTATCATTGGAGTTAGGTTTTTTTTTTCCTTTTTAATTTCCTTTTGTCTTGTGAAATAGCCAAATTTATTTTCTTTTTGCCATCTTTGTTAATATGTTTGTTCGTGAATCTTTGGCTGCGATCCTATATGCCGCTGAAAGATCTGGGAGGATCAACAGGCTAGCACTCCCCCTCTTTACCTTGCGGTAATCAGAGTAACAAAGACACTTTGATGACATATCCTGGCCTGAAACAAGGCTGAAATGAGTCAAAATAACCTGTTTCCTAAAAGAACATCTGCCACCACCTTGCCCAAATATGGGATATTAGTGACACGGTGCAGTAATCGCATACCTCTATAGCAGTATCAATAGCAAGTACATCACACTGCAACAACTGAAACTGATCTCAAGAAATTTTGCCAGATGATGCACTATACACCTCCCCAGACTCTGCAATAACTGTGGCATCAGGTTCTGAATGAATGCTAGCAACTTTCTGCTCAAAGTATCACAGCAGGCGACATGAGGGTTCTAATACTGACCTTTCCAAGACTGGCCCCGGTAGATCTTCACCACTCAGAAAAGGTCTGTTGGGTGATGTGCTGAAGTATAAAGGAGGTCTAGAATAGACAGGTATAGATGTTCTGTAGACAGTCCCATCTCAGCTACCAAGCTCTTCAGAGAAAGCTTCTCTCACTAATGTCATCCTTACCTGGTCTCTGAGGTTTGGTAGATGGCTTTCTTTAGGCAAAAGTTGTAGTTAAGTCATGCACTTTTCATTTTGTGATAATGGATTTAACAAGGACCCAGAAGATGTTTGTAGTGTGAAATATTTTTGTAACCCAACCAAGCCTGATTCTGCACAAATTTCTCCTGGATTTGTTTGGATATCTGTTTTAGCCTCATGATTACGTTTGTTTAGATGTGCTCACCAACAAACTCTGGACTCTTCCAGAAACAGATGTACTAATCTGATATCATACGACATTAGAATTGCACACATATGGATTCAATTCACCTTCTATGGCAATGGTTCCCAACCTTCCTAATGCCGCAATCCTTTAATACAGTTCCTCATGTTGTGGTGACCCCCAACCATAAAATTATTTTTGTTGCTACTTCATAACTGTAATTTTGCTACTGTTTTCTGGTTGTCTTAGGTGACCCCTATGAAAGGTTCATTCACCACCACCCCAAAGGGGTAGCGACCCACAGGTTGAGAACCACTGTTCTATGGGGTGGTGAATTGCAACAGAGCCAACACCAGGGCATAGCAAAGGGGATCAATAACACATGCAGCCAACCAATTGCAAATTTGTTTTTGTTTACTTAAATTTTGTGCCACAATAAAAATATTTTGCACTTTCACAGTGTTATGTATCTTTGTGCGCATCAAGTGGTAGCAATGCCAGTTAGATCGATTGAAATTCCAGGTTGTAGCACAACAAAATGTGGAAAAGTCAAAGGGGGTGGTAAATATTTCAGCAAGACACTGTAATTTATGCTTTATTCTGGCACGTGAAGGATACTTCAAGTAATTTAAGAGACCCATTAATTCATCCATCAGGATTTATAGCGATGGTTCTAAGAGAGTCTGGTTAGAATTTGTTGTGAAGGAACTTGATTCTACCACTTGCTTAAAGAATTGCTAAAATCCATCAGTTAAAAGACTGATAGCCATTGTCAGTATTAAAGTTTTAAAGAGACCTGGAATGACAGTCAGTTGCAGCTCAAAACAGGGACTACATAATAGTGGGACTAGATCCCAGGATTGTTATTTGGCTTTACTATAGGCAGCAAATGAACAGGGGCTAATTCCAAGGACCCCAGCAGCCTCTTCAAGCACTTGGAGAGGAAGCACCAAGTGGCTTATATGAAGCTGAAAAGTTTTAGTAGCCAAGAATCAGAGAGAAGACCCTTAAGGCAGCAACAAAGATATGCAGTCTGAATCAGGACAGGTTGGATCCAGATTGAATCAGGTTCCAAGCCAAATGCTTGGTTAGAAATTTGTTCTGTCCTGCATACTTTTGAATAACTGTGCATTGGATTATCTTGTGGAAGATGCTGAGGAAGATTTAAAAGATGAAGCTTCTCTGTAAATGTCACCAATATGTCATTGTACACCTATGCATTATATCTCATTAAGGCTGAAAAAAAGTTTAGGGTAGATGTAAAAAGTGTTGAACATATTTCATCCTTCCCCCTCAAATGTCTACCTCTACATAAAAAATGAAGTTTTTTCCCTCATGGTTTTAACATTTCTGGAAATTGTACATGACTAAGTTCCCATATGGTGCCAGATGAATCAGGCAATATTTTCTGCCTTTGTCTTTGAATCACTCCAATGTCACACTTTCTTTAGAGGCAGCAGTTTATGGTGAAGACTTCTGAGGCAAGAGTGTGGAGTCAAAAAACTGGATTTCTCTCTGTCTCTGATGGAGATGAATCTTCCCTTTCTGATAGTGGACTCCTATGGAGGACCGTTTAGAGAAGGAAGCAGGGAGAAGAGATGACGTAGGTGAAATTCCTCCCAACAGGGGAATAACTCTGATCAGAAAGGAGCACATTTTCTTTAAATTCCTGATCTGTCTATTTTTAATTATAATAAGTCCTTAAAATGTACTCACATTTTAAGCCATCACATAATATATTGCAATTTAAGAAGAACATAGAAGCTAGTAATGGAAATCTGTTCAGGCTTACCTTTTAATGATTTTAATTTTGTGGCTTGTGTACTTTTATTTTGACAAGAACTTGTTTTTACTCATTTTTAATGGAATCCGCTGCCTCGTAGTATACTGTAGTCTCCTTTTTTGGAGGTTTTTAAACAATGGCCACCTGTCGAGGGTGCTCTAATTGTGTCTTCCTGCTTGTTATTTGGCAAGGATACACAAGCTGGCCCTTGTGGTCTCATTCAACTCTGTGATTCTATATTTTTAAAACTGCCTTGAATCATAAGATTGGGAAAAATTAAGGATCTAAAATAATCATCATCATAATCATCTCCTCTTCCTCCTCCTCTATGCCCCCAGGATTTCAGATTTCAGTGTACGGGGGGGGGGGGGGAATCTGTACACAGTCGTAACTTTCTTTTTCTCAACCACATTTCTAGCACATTAACTTCTACTTGTTTGTCGGTTTGATGTCCCACTGGAATTTTAGGTTATGAAATATCAAGACCTACAAATTGAGATTTAGCACCTCTGGGGAAAGAAAACAGCTGTGGTTCCAGTAGAGATAGATTTTCTGGGAGAAATTCTAAATGAAGTGTCACAACATCTGAACAAACTCACCAAAGATTGAATAACTATAGCACAGTTACAAAAAGCGACATTGTTTGGAACATGTCCCATTATTGGACAATGCCTCACTGATTCCTAGATTCTTTGGTAGAACCCAAATCATTGGTGGTCCTAAACTGGTAGACTGTGAAACTGATATTATATCACAACAATAACAACAATAAGAGCACTGATACATTGTTATTTTCCAAGAAAAAAAGCTGTATCTCATTCACTTTCATACACCCCCTTTCTTCTTTCTTTCATATTGATTAAATATTATGCTGTCAATAGCATGTAGCCAGAAACCTATAATGCTGAAGAGATGATGACTGATACTAGAGCTCCCTCTATGGGGAGTAAATTAAAAAATCTTAGAAACTAGTCAGTCCATAATATGGGTGTGTTTAATATGTTTAATAATGTGTCATCCTGAACAGATTCAAAGTAGTGTGGTTCTAAAAAACATACTGACTTTCCTAAGTGCTAGAAGAATATGGTAATCATTTACAGTCAGTGACATAGGTGGGAATAGATTATCATCATAGTAAACGAATTACAGCACTTGAACTCACTTTGAACAGTTCATTGATTCTGAATGTACAGAAAACACTGGCTTCCATAACACTAGTTGAAAGAGACAGATTTGGAGATTTGGGCGTCTCTATTTGGAGGGTGAGGAATCAAGTTAACTGGCATGTTTTTTCATGAGGCCAATATTTAATCCAGTTCATTTAACATACTGCACAATGAATATGTGCTGCTGACTGAAAATGTATAGAAGATCTTTGTGCAAAAGAAATGTGTGCACAAAATGCATTCAGGACTTGGTTACTTGAAGATCAACATCTGATAGGTGGACCAAAACATCTTAGATCAATCTAGAAACAGAACTACTGCGTTATTGCTGTCATGATGTTACTCTCCCCCAACGTGACCTTGTTCTTATCAGCATCAGGCCTTCCTGTAACTTCAGTCTGGTACCTAAATTGTAAATAGTGGATGAGCTACAGCTGAGAACCCTTGTAAGTGGTGTGCTAAGCTCTTAAGCACAGGAAGCCCAACCCATTCTGGGGGGAAAATCTAACTAATCTCATATTCCTTAACGACATATTATTTCCACTATTAGAAGTAGCATGTATCTGTATATCAATTGGTGGTGAACTCAAGAGGCAGTCATTATTGCAATTATGACCTGCTGCAGGTTTACCACAGGGATATGGCTGACCATTGTACAAAAGGAATGCTGCACCACATGGGGCTTTTGGTTTGGTTCAGTAGGGTTTTTCTAATGTTAAGAGGTCTAACAAATATGCAGGGATTATAGGGATGGAAAGTATATGGTTACAATTGAGAAGAATTCCAGATTTTGGTGATTTGAAGATTTTATTAGAAAAAGGCAGAATGCAATCACAAACACAAACAAAATAGCAATTCAAACAGACACAGCATTAAGAGTTAACTGAAAGTGAGGTTTGAAAGGGGAATAGAGGGGTTTGAGGGGATTAGAGAGGGCGTTATTTACCTGTCCAAAGAAGAGACCACAGAAAGTAAGAGTGACTCAGATTGGGGTCTAAGGGCAACACAGAACATACACAGAAGACAACTTGAAAGAACTGTATGCATACTGTGTGTCCAAACAACTTAGATTTTGGGACCAAAATTTATACCTGAAAACTAGCCTCTGGGAATGGGGCTAGCTGATCCAATAACAAAGGCTTCTATCAGAAATCAACAATGAGATTGTGGACTGTGTGATGGTTTTAACTTTAGTGACACAAAAATAGTGATTGGGTCAGGATAACCTCAGGATGGATGGACAGGAAAGTTTAAATGGAAACACAGCAGGGGGTAAGCAGAAAGAGTTGCCCAACTTCTTCAGTGCAATGAGACCTGCTTTGTCTCTTGGTGCAAGAGGAAATGTAGAAGGTGGAAGAAGGGAGAAATTAGTAGACCCATTTACATTGGATTGTCCTATTACTTGCATCATCCACAAACCTATGGTCTTCACTCCTTTTTTCCTGAAAACCTGACCTAGTGTTCCTAAAAGGTCATCATGATCTCTCAAGAACATGCTGAAACATAGGTGTTGAGGCTGTAACCTGTCCAATTCTTGTTCAGTTTTGCCCACACCTCCCACTGTCCTGTAGAAAGGGGAGCAAAGAGAGGATTCTGTTAGGCTATAGTCTAAATCCAAAATTCATTTATTTTTCATGTACAGCTTGTACACATAGCCTGAATGTAATTGTATACAGGTACATAATATTTTTTGTGTGTGTGCATGAAACAAAATGTGTGTACACTGAGCCATCAGAAGGCAAAGATGTCACTATCTCTGCCACAGATGTGGACAATTTTGGATTTTGGAATATTTTGCATTTTGGAATTCTAGATAAGGAAGACTCAACCTGTATTAATTTAAAAAATGAGCTCACACATCATTTTTGTGCTGGGATCGATGTTCTGTATTTCTCTGGCATTCTGTATATCAGAAATACACACTTTCTGTATTTATTTACATTCCATTTATTCATTTAATTTCTGTGCCACTAATCCTAGAAATTGGGGGAAAGAGCACTCTGTTTTGGACCTGCTTCAGGGCCCAAAACATCTTATAGGCTGCTGCCATAGTGCAGAATTAATGCAGTTTGATACTGCTTTAATGTCATGGCTCCATCCAGTAGAATCCTGGAATTTGTACAGTTGGCCCTCCTTATCCTCAGATTTTTTTATACATGGATTCAAGCATCCACGGCTTGAAAATATTTTTTTAAAAGGTATAAATTTCAAATATCAAACCTTGATTTCCCCATTTTATATAAGGGGCACCATTTTGCTATGCCATTGCATTTAATGGGACTTGAGCATAAACACATTTTGTTATTGATGGGGGTTCCTGGAACCAAACCCCAGCAGATAACAAGGGCCCAGTGTAGTTTGCTGTGGCACTGCTGTAGCTCTGACAGAGAAGGCTAAATATCTCCCAAAACTACAAATTCCAGAATTCCATAGTATTGAGTCATGGCAGTTAAAGAGGTGTCAGATGTCATTAATTCTGCACTGTAAATGTAGCCTATATCTGGCCTTGCAAAATTTCAAACATTGTACAAAGAACAGGTCTAAACTGTATAACCACCAGGGATACTTCCTAAGTTTATTTTTGTAGAAGCTAGGTTTTGAATATGATATTTTGCTCTCATGGGGGTGATTTTCAGAAGAAATCAATGAAGATGAAGACCATGCATTTAAGAATGGAAGTCAGCAGTAACCTTACATTGGCAGAAATAGCATGTCAACGGAGGTGCTGCGGTGCCAGGGCATGAAATCCGCATTGGATCACGTCTCCAGAGGTTGCTGGTAGAAGCAAATGGGTGAGAGGGTAGAAAGTAGGAAGAGAGAAGAGATTGTTAAAGTTGGCAATTACTCTAGATTTGTGTAACATTTCCTGCTCCAAGCAGAGTTTAATCCATGATGAAATTAACCTTTGACAGAAATCAGCCATTACTGTGTGTGATCATTTCTGTTTTTAGTGCAATGCTATTATCATTATACAGTGCAGCTAGCTTGGTTTTTTAAAAAAGATAATTTGACAACATTGAAGAAAATGGCATTATATCAAGCCCCAGTTTCTTAAATCCCTCAGAATCTGTTGATCACTTGGTAGTGGTTGTTTTTTATACTGTGTGATAGAACATCAATCCCTGGATTTGTTCTTGCTGACAAACTCTCCTTCTATTTCTGAGGATTAGTATCATGGTTCCTTCTTCATATATTTACTTACATATTTAGAGAGCCAGTGTGGTGTAGTAATGTGAGTGTTGGACTAGGACTCTGGAGATCAGGGTTCCATTCCCCACTGGCCATAGAAACCAACTGGGTGATCTTGGGAAGTCACATACTCTCAGCCCCAGAAAACACCATGATAGATTCACCTAAGGGTCGCCATTAGTTGGGAATGACTAAAGCCACACAATAACAGCCATAGTCCAACACCAGACCACTACACAATGCTGACTCTCTAAATTATGGTAACAGTATCATTTTTTACTGGCCAGAAGCCCAAAACACACTACAGAAATAGTCTAGTTTGAACCTGCTTTAACTGCCATGGCTCAATGCTAGGGAATTCTGGAAATGGTAGTTTTGTGAGACATTTAGGCTTCTCCGCCAGATAGCTCTGCTGCCAGAACAAACAACAGGATTCCCTAGCCCTGAGCCAGGGCAGTTAAAGCAGTTTCAAACTGGATTGTTTCTGCAGTGTGTTTTGGACCCGAGTCAGAAATTCTGATTGATTAGAGCCTCTTATACTATATACTATGGAAACTGAATAGATAAACACTGATTTCAGTAAAAGAAGTCATTTTCTTCTATCCTAGGTATATAAATGTTTTATTATTTTTCTGCACCTAAATCTGAGAAATCTAGGGATTGTCTGGAATTTGATCAGCAAACCTTGCAGAGCCTTTCAGAGCTATAGGCTTTTAGCACATTGCTCTCTCTTCCATATCTAACACAGGACCAAGAAAAAGGAAGAAGGTAGTATCCCCAGATGAGTGTAGGCTTCTTCCATGGATTTTTAAAGTTAAATCAGATTGTTAGTTCCAATTAGACTAAACCTATTGAATTAGTGTGGGGGCCAGCACTGGACTACGACTTGGAAGACCAGGGTTCAAATTCCATCTGAGCATAAAATACAGAATATATGTCACACTCTTTCAGCCCCAGAGGATGGCAATGGCAAATGCCCTCTGAACAATCATGCCAAGAAATACCCAGGATAGGTTTGCTCTAGAGTCAACATAAGTCAAAAATTATTTGGAGACACACGACAACAACAAATTGAATCAGTGAGAATTTGTGAGGGCTAGAGACAGTCTGGGGATTCTGTTGGTCTACAGGCCACCCCGTGCGCTAACAGATTCCCTGGCCGAGCTGACACAGCTGGTCTCGGAACTGGTGTTGGAGTCTCCTAGGCTTCTTGTCTTGGGAGACCTCAACATCCCTTTCGAGGCCAGTGAAGTTCCAACAGGTGCTGCTCGGGAGTTCATGACTACCATGACAGCCATGGGCCTGTCTCAATTAGTCTCAGGGCCTACGCACTGCGCTGGTAATACCCTTGATGTGATCTTTAGTACGGATATGGAGGCTCCGTGGGTAGAGATTTCTAACATCTCTCCCTTGTCATGGACGGATCATTTCTTGGTTGAGGCTCGAATCAAGGCTTCTACCTTAAGCTCCCCCGGGGGTGGCGGACCTATTAGAATGGTCCACCCTCGAAGGCTGATGGAACCCAAAAGGTTCCAAGAAGCCCTAGAGGGGTATACGACTGGCACTGACGGCGATTCTGTTGATGCCCTGGTTAACATCTGGGATACTAATCTCTCCAGGGCTATACACAGTGTCGCTCCCAAGCGTCCTTACCGGCCTGCTTCCAATAAACATCCTTGGTATAAGGAAGATGTCAGGATAAGGAAGCGGGTTGTGCAACGACTAGAGCGTAACTGGCGAAGACATCAGCGCTTATCTGACAGGACACTCCTTCGCTCCCATTTGAAAGCCTACGGAGTGGCAATAGGTGCAGCAAAGAATTCGTTCTATGCTGCACGTATTGTGTCCGCAGAGTCGCGTCCAGCTGAGCTGTTCAGGGTTGTGAGGGAGCTAACCCAGCTCCCTCCTTCCCTGAGCCCTATTCTGGTATCATCTAAAGCCTGCTGTGACGATTCTAACAACTTCTTTGCGGATAAAATCTCTCAGATCAGGGCTGATCTTGACACCAGTATTTATGCAGATCCTGTAAGAGAGGCGTCCGAAGCGTCCGTGGCCCCAGTTACACTGGATCACTTTGAGTTTGTTAGTACCGATGAAGTGGACAAGATCCTTCGAAGCGTTAGGAAGACGACGTGCTCTCTTGATCCCTGTCCCTCATGGTTGGCAGCTCAGGGGGGAGATGTGGTGTTGACTATGTTGCACCGCATCGTCAATACATCTCTAAGAGAGGGTCAGTTTCCATCTAATCTGAAAATAGCAGTGGTTAAACCCTTGCTTAAGAAACCCTCCTTAGACCCCCTGATTCACAACAACTATCGGCCCATCTCGCTGTTACCTTTTTTGGGGAAGGTGATCGAGAGAGCAGTCGCCTTCCAGCTTCAATCGATCTTGGATGACACCGATTTTCTGGACCCATTTCAAACTGGCTTCCGGGCGGGCTATGGAGTTGAGACTGCCATGGTCACCTTAGTTGATGACCTCCGTCTGAGCATGGACAGGGGAAGCGTGTCCCTGTTAGTGCTCCTCGACATCTCAGCGGCTTTCGATACCATCGACCATGGTATCCTTCTGGAACGCCTGGGGGAGTTGGGTATCGGGGGCACTGCTTTGCAGTGGTTCCGGTCCTACCTCTCGGGTAGATTCCAGATGGTGGAGCTGGGGGACTGTCGCTCCGATAAGAGGGCCCTTACATCTGGTGTCCCTCAGGGAGCGATTTTGTCCCCTATGCTTTTTAACATCTACATGAAACCGCTGGGAGAGATCATCCGGAGACACGGGGCGCGGTGTTATCAGTACGCTGATGACACCCAAATAATTTTCTCTGTGTCTCCGACTGATGCAGTAACTAAGGATGGCATCTCTCCTCTAGATGCCTGTCTGGCGTCAGTAATGGGCTGGATGAGGGAAAACAAACTCAGTGTGAATCCAGGGAAAACGGAAGTACTGGCGATTGGTTCCCCGGTCCCGGGTGGTGAAATTTGTCATCCGATCCTGAACGGGGTCACGCTCTCCTTGAAGGACTCGGTGCGCAGTCTGGGGGTACTCCTTGACTCGTCGCTCCAGCTGACTTCGCAGGTGGATGCGACAGTTAGGAGTGCTTGTTATCAGCTTCGGCTGATACGCCAGCTGCGCCCCTACCTGGATCGTCGGCACCTTGAAACTGTTGTACATGCTTTGGTAACCTCTCGTTTGGATTTCTGCAATGCGCTCTACATGGGGCAACCCTTGTACCAAACCCGGAAGCTACAGTTGGTGCAGAACATGCCAGCCAGATTGGTCACTGGTAGTTCCAGGACAGACCATATAACTCCTATTTTAAAAGATCTTCACTGGCTGCCTGTTCGCTTCCGAGCTCAATACAAGGTGTTGGTTTTAACCTATAAAGCCCTAAATGGCTTGGGCCCAGGGTACTTAGAGGACTGCCTCTCCCCATACAATCCGCCCCGCACACTCAGATCTTCTGGGACAAATCTGTTAGAGGTCCCTAAATTTCATCTGGTAAGGACCTCACAGAGGGCTTTTACTGTTGTTGCCCCTTCACTGTGGAATGAGCTTCCCATAGAGCTCCGCTCCTCTGCATCACTAGTTTCTTTTAAGAAACAATTAAAAACATATTTATTTCAGCTGGCTTTTTCACTTTAGCTAATTGTGTTCTTCTTTTTGTTCTGCCCCTTGCTCTCTGTTTTTTGACCCCACATTCTGTAAAAATTGTCGCTTATTTAGCCCCTGATGAATGTGATATGTTTCATTTCTTGTTTCGTTTCATGTTTCATTTCCTGTTTATATCCCCTAGTAATGTCTTTTTAAATTTTTATATACTAATGTTTTAACTGTATTTTTGTAAGCCGCTTTGATCACTTTCGTGGAAAGGCGGGATAGAAATAAAGATTATTATTATTATTATTATTATTCTGTGGGTTGTAAAGAACAAAAATAGGTTTTCTCATCTTTGATGAAAAGGGGTGCTCAACAAATCAGACACCGCATTGAGAAAATTAGTCAAGCCTTCTTTGTGAAAAATTCACTTGTGGAAGGGGAAACTTGTTTTTTGCATTCACACAAAAATAAATGTTTTGCACAAAAAACATGTATTTCACTTTTTTATGTTCAAATGTGGTTTGGTTTTGTTTCATTTTGAACGAGTGGAGATTTTTTGGCAAAAAAGTCCTGAAATAGGGCGGGGGGGGAGTATTGAAAAAAATCCCACATGGTGGGGATGAAACTTTTGAAATTGTCTGTTCTCATGTGCAAGATGAAATAAACATCCTAAACAACTAGAGAATTGCATTCCGAGTTGGGAATAATATTTGGTCTTTGCCTCCTTGTTTCTTGATTTAAATGTTAATTGGTTTGGTATGGTCTCATTCAGTTTTCAGGTTTCCAGTGGGAAAGTATGTTGTAGCTAAACTGCCAGTCTTTGGATTGTTCTGTATGCTATAATGCAAACACTAAAACCTTTAACTCTTGACTATGAAATTGTACACAATCACTGTTGTCTTTAGAATGATTTGAT
Source organism: Sceloporus undulatus (assembly GCF_019175285.1). Taxonomy (NCBI): domain Eukaryota; kingdom Metazoa; phylum Chordata; class Lepidosauria; order Squamata; family Phrynosomatidae; genus Sceloporus; species Sceloporus undulatus. Next base: position 295,756,584 of record NC_056523.1, on the reverse strand, counting down.
TTGTGCATTTTTTCCAAAATTGGGAGGGAGCAGGAGGGTATGTTAGTCTAGCATACATAAATAGATGAAAAGAAAGAAAGAGGAAGCCTTGGTTGGCTATATCATCATCATCATCAGTGTCTACAGCATCATCAGTCTACCTGGCCTTTTACAAGTAAAGTTACAACAAAAAATAGCCAACCCTACCAGAAGCATACAGTCTGAAATATACCATGTGCACATACAGAAGGAGGATAGAGTAATGCAAATATAAAAGTCTACAATACATTTATAAAACAGATTATCTGGACATAATGCAAAAACAATATGAATAAAGCAAAATGACAGAAATGTATCATTTATTAAATTAAAATCCCCAAAGCTTTGGAAAACAAGAATGATAACATTTTCTGTTGGTTTTTTTATATATTGTTGCAGCCCAGAAGATGGGGAGATTCATCCTGAAATCTGTAGACTGTTTATCCAGTTGCAGTGTTGCTTAGAAATGTACACAACAGAGATGCTAAAATCCATATGCCTACTTGGATCGCTTCAGCTTCATCGGAAAGGTATTTATATACATTGTAAATCACCTTGATCTATTTTCATTTACTGCAGTCATTACTGGCTGTCTGTGAAACAGGACAAGTAACATGTCACCTTTATCTGTTATTATCCAGCCAGTCTGCTAATAGGATACACGAGTCTCTTCTATTCTGTTCTGGTTAATTTATTACACAAATGCATGTCCATTCACCCTTAGAGCTCACTTGAGATCTCTGTGTGCACTCCAGTGTATACTGGAAGGGAGCTCTTGCATACTTAGGCTGCACTAATAGTTTCATTTGAGTGGGTGGATCCACACCTCCAGAATAATTTGTACATGAATTTGTCTCTTTCACTGAAATAAGAAAGAAGCAAAGTATCAGCCATAGGTGGTAGTTGTTGTTGTTGTGTACCTTTAAGTCATTTTTGACCTATGGCGACCCTAAGGTGACCCTATCATGGGTCCAAAGCTAAAATTACTACATCACTCTTACTCCTCATAAGTCATTACAAGATAAAACTTAAGTAGGTAATTTAAAATCATTAAAATGTGCCATTGTCTGCTGGATTGGTAGATTATATTGATATCCCATCTTTCCCCCAAGAAGTTAAAGGCAGTGAATATTTTCCCCTACACCATGTTTATCCTGTTCTCCTTCTTCTCTACCACCATATTCACAGGTAGAACTCACACCTGTGCAGGAATTACAAAGATAACGTTTCCATATCTTTATCCTTTGCCCCATAAACAGATATAGCAGTTTCCTTTCATACATCAGTTCTTCTTTAGTGCTGCCATCTAAATATGCCCCAGGTAGAGTCTGAAGATCAAAATATTATTACAAAATATTAATATATTTTATATTTAATGGTTCCTTTCTATGGATTTGGTTCCCACATTAGTGGGTAACGCAGTTGACAAAGAGGAATTTCGACCAGCAATCATGACTCCTTTGGTCATGGACATCTGGGCACATCATGGATTATCTCCACTCTCAGTGGGACCTATATTTATATTCCAGTTTTCTGTACTGATTGCTATGATCTAGAGCTAAAATTATATTTTGAACTATATCTTCTGGATTTCTTCCAGCCAAAATGCCTATGAATTTCTGGGTGTTGTACTCCAGAAAGGAATATTTCCGGTTTCTGCTATGAATAGAGACTGTGACATATTCTATAACTGTGGAAGAAGCAGAGAACTGAACTGTTAACAGTTTGAAGTCAAAGGTTTTCACGGCCAGTGTCTATAGGTTTTTGTGAATTTTTCAGGCTATGTGTCCATGTTCTGGAAGAGTTTATTCCTGAAGTTTCACCAGCATCTGTGTCTGGCATCTTCAGAGATGTTAACAATTTATTTTTATATGATTAAATGGCATTTTAGTTATGGTTTATGAATTGCTCTTACCAATGAGGCCCATCTGGTCCCTGAATTCTCTGAATGTTGCTCTCCACCTATCAAAGACTGACCAATCAATGTGACTATCATAGAAGAACAGTGAGTCCTGGTAGGGCTTTGGTTATTGTGGAATATAAATGAGAATGCTAACTTCCACAATGGCCAAAGCAAGTCATATTCAGGCATAACGTAGACTTACACTTGCATATGTCAAGAAGACTTCACCATTGCTATTTTGGAAAGCCAGTGTGGTTTTTAAAAAGCTTTTAATGGTTGCTGTTATTCCCCTCAGTGCCCTTTTGCATAGTCCTCTGAAGTAGCTAGTGTGTTTGGCAACATAGACCAGCATCTAGCAAGTTCATCACTACATTTCACAGTATGTTTTCTGCCTGGCACTGCTGATTTTGGTGGAGTTCTGGATGTGTGCCATCTGGTTGAGCCTTCTGTGCAGTTTTCCATTGAGAACTCCAGCAGGCTACCCTTACACATCGGTGCACAACTTGCTTATTCAGGGATATGTTCCTGAGGGCATAAAAGGACTGAGCAAATGTTTGCACTCATGGACGCATATGGCACAGTCAGACCTGTGCTGGAAAAGAAGTGCGTGCAGACAGGTGCTTAGCAGAAGCAGACTGGAGTTCAGCGCTTTGCTGACTTCACCTGCCTCGTGGGTATAGAGCAACCCTGGAGAATCAAAGCCTGGGGGGGGCGGGGGGGGGGGGGCTTTGCTACTTTTTATATCTCTTGTAAAGTTCAGAGAGCTTTCCAGGTTCAAACTCTTCCTGCAGGGAGCTGACCTACAAGAGGAAAGTTAGGAATCTTCTTCTACAGGACAATAAGCAGCTCCAAATAAAAACAACTCCTCTTTAAAAAAAAGCACTAAATTGCTGTTTGAATTCAGAGCTTTTGCAAATATTATACCCCTCTTCCATACACTAAGCTAGAGCAGGATCCGAGCCTTTGGAGACAGACTGTCACTGCCTGTGATTTGTGCTGGCCCTCCTTCCACCAGAAGGCACTTATAAGCCATGCAAGAAATCCCTTCATCTGATCTTTGTTAATTCCTGCTGGTAAAGCAGTACTAGGAAATTTGGCAACATGCTTTCCCTCAATAGGATCTATTTTATTTATAACAAAGTTTTAAATAAATGTAGGGGACCTAAATACCCTAAAGGCACCAGATCTGGTCTAATCTTGGAATCTAAGCAGGATTGACCCTGTCTGGGTGAGAGACCACCAATGAATACCAAGTGCTGTACACTATATTTCAGAGGAAGGAACTGGCAAAACTACCTGTGAGTATTCCTTGCCAAAAAAACCCCTAGAAATTCATGGGGTATCTATAAATCGATACGTAGCTTGAAGGCACTCACACACACAGCTTTTTAACTGTACATTTTTTTAACTTTAGCTCTGTCATGGGAGAACCTAAAAGAAGCACTCTCTCTGCCACAATGTCACCTCTGGCCTTTTTTAATGCCTGGGTGGAAAAATAGCAGCAGCTGCAAATCTTGGGCAGTTCCCCTCAAAGGAGTGTCAAGAGAGTAGAGGGGGTTGGTGCTTCTTTTAGGTTCTCCTAGAACTAAATAAGCTCACACCTTTCACCACTTTACTGAGAGAAAGGGATGGATCTTTTTTTGATACGAGTTAATGCTGCACCTTACCTCTTGCCTTTACTCCCCCTCCCCCTGATAAAATAGCCACCATTTCCCTCCTCATTCATCAAGCCTTTAGGGTGACCTGTTGTGCCTGCTTTTTACATATATATTTATATATCTTTACACTTCAGGTTCTTTTGGGTCCTAGTCTTCTGATCTCTAGACTATATATAACATATTTCTTGGCTATATATAATAGATAATGATATACTGTATAATATTATATAATAATATACCTTTTAAAATTTAGGATGAATTAATTGAACAAAGGCATTACATTTTTAAAATTAGAAACATAAGAATGACTTAAGCTGTTTCTGGGCATCTTGGATATCCTAAGCAGACATGTGCATGAGCATACACACACACACACACAGTGTTACATAACGAGTCTGGTATCTGTCATTCAAAGCCTAAAATATTTCAAAGTAAGCTTCCTTCTGAGTGTCTGTGTAAGGCCTTCTACTCTATAGAGAGTTTGAACTACAGCTCACAGAATTGCTCATTGGAATTCTGAATGGAAGCAATAGGAGTTGATCGTTCAGCAATCTTTGAAAAACTAGTTGCTCATACAACTCATGTACGTCTTTGGCTCTTCCCATGTTCTAAAGCCACATTCCTATGCTTGTTTTAAAAGCAAACAAGCATGGAAAGAAAAGTAATCTGGTGATCAATACTGACAATCAAAAAAGGAAGCAATTGCCAAGAAAGCTTTGGGTACTTTTTAAAGATAGTTTGTCAGTAGTCTTATTATGAAGGTAGGGTATATATGAGGCATTTAGCTCTCCGTACACAGATGCCACTGCAGAACCCCTTCATATACATCCTGCCACACTGAAAATGTGGAACAAGTTCCTGGAGGCATCAAGTCCTTCTCAAGTGGAAATTGCTGATGGACAGCAGGACACCAGTATTTATTGTTTTGTGGGTGTACAACTGGCACCAAAGATGTCTGAAAGGATTCATTGTTCTGCAGCTGTATGCTCAGCTGTCTATTAGGCTTAAATCTGCAATACTAATTCAATTAGAAGGAGTCCTTGAGCAAGGGGAGCTTTTAAATTACCCATGTAAGTCCTTTCCTTCTTCTGCTTTTTCTTTGTGAATCTGGAAGAAGGAGCCCATCACTTTTTCATTTTACCCTTTTTGACTCAAACTATTAGTGTTAATATGAGCAAGATACCTCACCTATTAGACAAATGCTTCCTAAAGCATAACATTTTGCTTAAAAGAACCACAAAAATCAATGTGATGTACGCTTGCAGAAATATCACCAAGCAGGTACTTTCAAGAAGAAAAGAAAGAAATGTGCCCATCGGGAAAAACTGTGTGCGTGCATCAGGGACAGGCTGTGCTACAGTGCTTCTCTGATGGAAATTCAAAATGATCTAGATACGGTACACCGAGGACACACCAAAATAAATGCTGTGCTGCACCTAACTTTATGGGCCAGGCACACTACAATAGCCTCAGAAATTGAAATCCATTGCACAATTTGTATTTTGTGTGTTGCATAAAGAAGAAAGCTTTGCTAGCATCACTCTTAATTTTATATTTTAGACAAGGAAGAGAATTTGTAAAAATTAAGCACCACAGTTCTATATGATCTGTTATTTTATGCAATTTTACATCTACCTAGCTACATAGTACAGGTGCTAAGAAACCTCTTCACTAAATTACGAAGGTATGTAACAGGACACCAGCAAGAGCATCTGGTGCACAGTGGTATGCAATGTTCATTTGTGCACAAGGCACATAAATGTTACACAACTTCAAAATTCTAATTCCTGCAGACATAGGTCCATCTACAAAGTCTTTAAGACCCAACAGGATTCTGACCCAGAGTTTTTTATTCTTTACATTAGGAATAAGGGAGCAGTGAAAGAATGCACTGGTTAAACAATGTGTTCTGATTTCATAATTCTACTTTAAAGCATGCAATAGTGCCACAATCATAACTACATAGGGATCACATCCATAAGTCTGATTCCACCATAACAACAAATCAATACAGCCACCAGAGCAAAAGAAAGAAAGAAGAACAAGAAGACAGTTAACCAAGCATCATAAAAATTGCATTTACATTTGTTGTTGTTATGTGCCTTCAAGTTGTTCCCAACCTATGGTAACCCTAAGGCAACCCTATCATGGAATTTTCTATCATGGCAAGATTTGTTCAGAGAAGGTCTGCCACTGACTTCCCCTGAGGCTGAGAGCATATGACATGCCCGAGGTCAACCAATGGATTTCATGGCCGAGCTGGGAATCTAACCCTGGTCTCCAGTCATAGTCCAACACTCAAAGCACTTACATTATATTCCTGTAATAGTATACTCATCTTAAAGAGATGAGACTCAACATGCTAATTGATTGGATGATAGACCACATATGATTGTAGCTGAGGCCCTGTCCAGATCGGCACTTTGGGCTGGCTGAGGGATGGAGTTGGGGCGTAGCATCTCCATGATGCACACCCTGACTCTGCCCCCAGGGTGCCATGATGCCGCATGCCACTCCACATGGAGGGCGGCATCATGGCACTCCTCCAGCGCCGTGGATAGGCCAGATCAACTGACTGCCGTAGCCCTGATCCAGCTAGGGAAGGGGCGGCTGGAGGCCACCCGTTCAGGGCTGTATGTACAGCCCCTGAGTTATTGATGAAATAAAAGAAGACAAAACTGTAGCAAACATGTCTCTTTTTTCCCCAATTCCCCCAGCTCTTTAGATTCTGCAAGTCAGCCTTACTCAAAGAGCAACTCCCCACATATTGTCCAGCCAGTGTTGAAATAAAAAATCTCGCAGTATTTTTCATGGTCTTGTAATTTCTAACTGTGAAGGCCCCAGCAATATAGCAATAAGCTCTTTGTGAATAAAACATTTCCATTTACCCCTTCAAAATGATTAATAATAATATAGCCCCTCTAAGGTGTCACTCCTTGTTGCGTTATTTTCTTCACAAAATAATAATAATAATAATAATAAATTTTTTATTTTTATACCGCCCTTCCATAGATCAGGGCGGTTGACAGCAAAATATCAAACAACATATACATCAGGGTTACAAACAATTACATACAAACAGAATAAAAACCCCGTTAGCCAGTCCTCTTTGCCACAGAAGAGGAAGGGAGGCCCACTGGACTTTAATCGGGGAATGCAAGCTGAAATAGAAAGGTTTTTAGGTCCTTTCTAAATTGGGCCAGGGAGGTGGCCGAGCGGAGCTCTGTGGGCAGCATGTTCCAAAGGGCTGGGGCGGCAATGGAAAATGTCTTCCTCACGGTGGAGGTCAACCTAGCCCCTGGCACCTTAAGTAGTTGCTGCCCAGATATTCTGAGGGTGCGGGACGGAATGTACGGGGAGAGGCGGTCCTTCAGGTATCCTGGGCCCAAGCCATTTAGGGCTTTATAGGTCATCACCAACACCTTATATTGTGCCCGGAAGCGAATAGGCAGCCAATGCAGATCTTTAAGCACCGGTGTAATATGGCTGGCCCTGGAAGTTCCAGTGACCAGCCTGGCTGCCATATTCTGTACCATTTGTAGCTTCCGGGTTTGGTATAAGGGTTGCCCCATGTAGAGTGCGTTGCAGAAATCCAATCTCGAGGTTACCAGAGCATGTACTACCGTTTCAAGGTCCCTCTGGGCCAGGTATGGGCGCAGCTGGCGAATAAGTCGAAGCTGATAACAGGTGTTCTTGACCGTCGCATTCACCTGAGCAGTCAGGTGAAGCGACGAGTCAAGAAGCACCCCCAGACTGCGCACAGAGTCCTTCACAGGGAGCGTGACCCCGTTCAGGACAGGTGGAACTACCGCCATTCCTGGACCAGGGGAACCTATCACAAGTACCTCCGTTTTCTCTGGATTCAGCTTGAGTCGGTTTTCCCTCATCCAGCCCATTACTGACTCCAGACAGGCCACGAGAGGAGAGACACCATCCCCGGTCACTGCATCAGTCGGAGACATAGAGAAAATTATTTGGGTGTCATCAGCGTATTGATAACCCCGCGCCCCATGACTCCGGATGATCTCTCCCAGCGGTTTCATGTAAATGTTAAATAGCATGGGAGACAGAATGGCTCCTTGAGGGACCCCAGTTATAAGGGCCCTCTCATCGGAGCACACGTCTCCCAGCTGCACCATCTGGGACCTCCCAGAGAGGTAAGACCGGAACCACTGGAGCGCAGTGCCCCCGATTCCCACCTCTGCCAGGCGTCCCAGAAGGATACCATGGTCTATGGTATCGAAAGCCGCTGAGATGTCCAAGAGCACCAACAGGGACACGCTTCCCCTGTCGATGCCCAGACGGAGATCATCGACCAAGGCGACCATGGCCGTCTCAACCCCGTAACCCGCCCGGAAGCCAGTTTGAAATGGGTCCAGATAATCCGTTTCATCCAAGACCGCCTGAAGCTGGATTGCAACCGCCCTCTCAATCACCTTCCCCAGCGAAACTGGCCGATAATTGTTATGTACCAGGGGGTCGAGGGAGGGCTTTTTTAATAAAGGTTTTACTATGGCCAATTTTAGTTCAGATGGAAATTGCCCTTCCCTCAAAGATGTGTTAATAATCCGGCGTAGCAATAAAGTTACCGCCGGTCCCCCCTGGGCCGCTAGCCATGAGGGACAGGGATCGAGAGAGCAAGTTGTCTTCCGAACACTTCCGAGGATCTTGTCCACATCATCGGTACTTACCAACTCAAACCGATCCAGTTTAATGGAGTCCACGGAGGCTCTGGACGCCTCTACTCTAGGTTCTGCTTGAATGTTGGCGTTAAGACCTTCGCTTATCCGAGAGGTTTTATCCACGAAGAAGTTATTAAATTGGTTGCAGCAGGCCTTAGAAGGTTCAAGGATCTGGTTCGGGGCAGGAGGGAGCTGAGTTAGCTCCCTCACCACCCTGAACAACTCTGCTGGACGAGACTCCGCGGACGCGACACGAGCACCATAGAACGAGTTCTTAGCTGCTCGTATCGCCTCTCCGTAGTCCTCTAACAGTTGGTCTAGGAGAGCCTTGTCGTCTAAGCGAAGGTGTTTCCGCCAACGGCACTCTAGCCGTCGCAGTTCCCGCTTCCTCGCCCGGAGATCTTCCGTATACCAGGGCTTACGTTTGGAAGCGGGCCTGAGAGGGTGCTTGGGAGCGATACTGTGTATAGCCCTAGAGAGACCGGTATTCCAAATACAAGTCAGGGCATCAACAGAGTCGCCGTCACTTCCAACCATGTACCCCTCTAAAGCTTCCTGGAACCTTTTGGGTTCCATCAGCCTTCGAGGGTGGACCATCCTAACAGGTCCGCCACCCCCGGTAATTCAAAATGAATTACTCTATTCCATCTTCAGACAATGCAGCCTCATGTGATCTATCATACCAGTTGCACCACAGTCCTGCCAACAATACAGTGAAATATTACTATTTATAATGCAGTTAAAATAAATTTGCAAATTTATTGGGGAGAGAAAGATATAGCATGAATTCAGATGGAGAATGAAGATTCCTCTTTGTTTAACAATTTATTGTATGGCTACATTTCTATAAAGGTAAACTAAATAGTATTATCAACCTCACATTTTTTGGCAATGAGGAACGCACAGAAGACTTACTCCAATGTTTTATCCCTTGCAGTGTGCCCTTTTTATTGCTTATTTGAGTTCTGAATGTGGAGGCAAATATAAACAACATGAAAGATGAAAAGAGAGAAGATTGTATAGGATTAAAGGCTTATTTATAATGGGTAAAGCATTATCATTGGAATAGATTTTCACAAAGCTGTATGATTTTAAACGGGTGATTTCAAAAAGCACCAGTTTGGTGTTTTTCTAATTACTCACACACAGGTACCAAGAGCCCCCCTTTTCAACAATTAAAGGGCTGATATCTAGAATTTAGATAAAGATATAATTAAATAAACATATGAAAGAGGGTATGGTACATGAATACTGTGGGACCTTTACCTCAATTTTTCTCTTTCAGAAAAACAATGAGTCAAAATATGGTCCATGCCACTTATAAATCAGTATCAAGCCTCATTTAGGAAATGTATATTTCATACTATTCACAGATGGCTTTTAATGCCAGTTAGAACCTCTATAGACCAGCATTTTATGCCATGTACTCAACTGCCCGGCTGGGGACATCACGGCACAACGTTTAAACATGCTGCTCCAAAGCAGCGCCAAAAAGCCACCACCACTGTGGGTAAGGCGTGAAAAGGAGCCACTTTTTGAGGCTTCTTTTTGCACTGTGGAAAGGCCAGATCAGGACTGTGGCGTGCGGTTGCCGCGGCCCCCATCCGAGGCTTCTTGGGGCAGCACGAACCAGCCCCTTAGGGACCATCTGTTGAGCCCTTTAAATTTCACAGATTTTATTAAATGTTTTTCAACTATTTTAACATTGTGCTGATTTATTTGTGTGGATTTCCCCCACTTTTTAATTATAATCGTTGGCTGAGACACTGCCTGGAAGATGTAGCTGTGATGCACTTTAAAAATAATGCAATCCTACCAACTGTAGTACTTTTGTGGTGCTGGCAAGCAGGGTGCTGAAGCATGATGCATCAAGCCCCTTCCCACAAGTAGAATGCAGTACAACATATACTAATAGACATTCCCGTGGAGTCCTGTCATAACTTCTTGTCACACCACAGATCACAAATGGGAGGGGGCTGGACATGTCATCATGCAGCACCCCGTCCACCAGTGCCTCAGAATTCCTTTGGTTGGTGTGGATGCCTGGTTTTTATAATATGAAATAAAACAATTTCTAACATTGCAGTTGATAGGAGATGTGAGCATAAATTGTTTGTGATTAGATTTTGTTCTGTCTTGTTCTTGCTATGAAAGGGTTGGAGACTTGTGCAGCACCCAAGATCATCGACAGTAAAATAGAGGAGAGTTCAGAAGTTCCTATTTTAGAAGACACCTCATCTTCACCAACAGACATCCAGCAACATTTATGCCAGGTTTCCACAGATATTGAAAACACAGAGAAGTACGTAGTATTTCTAATTTGAGCCAATTAAACTTTTTTCCACTTAAATTTTAGCAAAAATGCTACATATGTGTAAGTAGTCTTTATCAATTCATACTTTTGTTCAGTGAGGAGTGTGGGCTATACAATCAGCTCCCCAACACTAAGAGACACAGATTGGTTTTTTTGTGGGGGTTTTGGGCTACATTGGTATGTCATTACTAGAACCTTGGGCTAGCAATGACATACCAATTGTTTGTGCCAGTAGCTTTTGTCAGATTGCTGTTGATAAAAAAAGGTGGAGTTAGAATGACAGACTTCAGTCCTTCAGCTTCTGCTCCCCAGATAGGCACTATTGCTGACTAAATAGGACTAGACACCTGGGCAGTAGTGGGACAGGAGAGGAGACTAGGCTGAACCAGAGAAAGAACCATTTATGGCATAGTCAAAATTCTACCAAATTTGTTTATTAGAAATATAGCTAACATACTTAATACGCTGATACATGTATGTTTAAAATGACAAGTGGCATTCAATCGTCCCTCTGTATCCATGGATTCTGCACCCACAGATTCCACCAGCCATGGCTTGAAAATATCCCCCCCCCAAAAGAGAAAGAAATCCAAAAAGCAAAGCTTGATTTTGCTGTTCTTTATAAGGGCCACTATTGTACAGTACATGCCAGTGGCACCCAAACTTTGGTCTTCCAGATGTTTTGGACTTCACAACCCAGAATTTCTGATAGCTGACCAAGCTGGCTGGGGCTTTTGGGAGTTGAAGTCCAAAACACCTGGAAGACCAAAGTTTGGGAACCACTGATATATGCCATTGTATATAGTAGGACATCATGATGTCAGCCTGCAACCAAACCCCAGCAGATACAAAGGGCCCACTGTACTGTGATTTATTTTATAGGCCTGGGATTCTATATTTATCAATTCATTTTGCATCCATTCTTCACTTAGACTTAATAATTGTTAATTGCTACTGACTGTTGCTTATTTAGCTGCAGTTCAGCATGGCTCAGTGTAGCGTGGTAGTTCCACATGTGGACCTATGTTATAGTGATATAGTGATATCACCACCCCCAACAAACCATGAAACTCCACTTCTCATGTGGCCATGGGAAGTCGGCAAGACTGTCCGAGCATCTGGCTGTGTCTCATAGTCAGGCAAAAAATGAGTACAGCAGCTGTGAGGTCCAGAGTCTTTCAGAGGTTTCAGCACTGGTATAACCGTGTTGTATCTGGTTACAACAATGGGAATCCACTTTTACCAGTTCTGGCTTCCAAAAATTGCAAACCTTGGTATTACCTGTATGAAAATACCAAGTTGGGCATCACCACATGAAGCATTGCTCGAGAATGATTACTTGTTGAAGGAGACTTGGTTTATCTATAAAGATCTATTGAAACACCATGTTAATAAGATTGAATTAAAATAATTAGAGATCAGAAGTGAAGGAAAACAGTGCAGTTGGTTGTTATATCTTGATAACGTGCATTACAATACACTGCCTTTTATTTATTAAATATTGAAATTTATGTCCTCCCTTTCTATAATATATTCAAGTCTTCTTATAGCACAATGAAAATTCACTGGCATCATTAGAAATAAAAATCATTTGAATCTACAGAAAAATCTAAAAGCAGAATTAAAACATAAGGTATGAACACAAAAGCCCTGGTGGCGCAGTGGTTAAATGCCTGTACTGCAGCCATTCACTCAAAACCACAAGGTTGCGAGTTCAAGACCAGCAAAAGGGCCCAAGCTCGACTCAGGCTTGCATCCTTCCGAGGTCGCTAAAATGAGTACCCAGACTGTTGGGGGCAAATTAGCTTACTTGCTAATTAGCTTACTTGCTGTTCACCGCTATGATCTTTGGAATAGCGGTATATAAATAAAACATATTATTTTTATTATTATTATTATTATTATTATTATTATTATTATTATTATTATTAAAAGTTATCTGGATTCAAGCTAGTTTTACAGTTAGTTGAACATGAAAAGTGAGGAACCTGTGGCTCTCCAGCTTTTGTTACACTTCACTTTCCTTCAGTCCCAGCACCCCAGGCAATAGTGAAGGATGATGGGAGTTGTAGTTCAGCAACATCCAAAGTCATAGGTTCATTACTCCCATCAAAGCAAGCAGTGATGGGGACAGACAAACTCTCCTTGAGAAACTGTTCAGAAAATCTTGACTGCTATAACTGAAAAGTACCTGTCTTTGCTATCCAAAACAGATAATTGATTCCAGTTAACAGTCTTACATGGTCTGTGTTAGAGAGGATGCTGAACAGTGTACATATGCTGTTTGATGAGTATTTATGAATAGGTGTTAATAATCTTCATAGTTCTCTCATTCTTCCTCCCTAAACTTTAATTACTGATCATGTTGGTAGAAGATATTTATACAGGCTGAGTCTCCCTTATCCGAAATGCTTGGTTTGGATGCTGGATTTTTTATTTTATTTTATTTTATTTTATTGATTCTGGAATATTTGTATATACTTAATGAAATATTTTGGAGATGGGACAAGTCTAAACACAAAATTCATTTATGTTTCATATACACCTTATATACATAGCTTGGAGATAATTTTATGCATAATATGTTTAATAATTTTGTGCATGAAACAAAGTTTGTGTACACTGAACCATCAGAAAGCAAAGGTGTCACTATCTCAGCTGTCAATGAAGAAAATTTTGGATTTTGGAATTCCAGATAAGAGAGACTCAACTTGTTCTTAGGTTAATGGTGTTTCTAATTAGACTTGTATCACTTGTTCACTGAAAATTTTGGGAATTCCTCAGTTCAATTGTAGAATCATTCTTGTAATCCTGAAATATGCAGATTGTTTTTATTTATTTTTTAAAAATCTGAAATCATAGAAGCATTCTTGTAATCCTGAAATATAGGAGGGATTTTTATCTAATCTTAACTAATATTTATTATATTTCATTAGTTCTTTGGTTCATTTCTGCAGGGATATGAGAGAAATGAAAAACCTTTTAAGTAAACTCAGGGAGACTATGCCTTTGCCACTGAAAAATCAAGGTAAGCTTTTCTTTTCATTTGTAATAAGTGGATATTTAAGTGGTCAAGCACAGTTTCTTTCAGGAATGGAAAATGAATGCCTTCATATGTTAACACAGAAAATGGTTGGCACTTATAAATGTTCCACTAAAACAATTATACAGTACAACAGCTGCCTGTCATTCCAGGAAGGGTCTTCCATCTACTTATTCATACAGATATAAAGCTTTCTTTATTTTGTTCTCATTCAAAGACTAAAAAATTCATGTTTTCTCTGTGCTGGATGAAATTATGACTGGCATCCTGTTGGTTAGTACCAACGTTTGTACACCCATTCAATATATTGTTGAATGTTGAGTCAACATGTAGGTAAGACCCATTGATTCATTGGGTCTATGGGAGTCCAGACTAACAACAGAATTTAGGCCTTTGTATGCTTTTGCAATTTTCAATTATTTTTCACATTTGAAAGGGAGCATTTGTGTAAAAAAAAAACACTTACATGAAAAACTTTGTTTTTTGTCTAAATACCGTAACCAGAATCCTGTGACTGACATGTTTGCACACCCACATGTGTGTCTCTTTTTCAGTGGAGCACAATTATTCTCTAGCACTTTGTGACCCATCCAAAACCTCCTACACACACTCACACAGAGCTGTCAAGCAAGGGAGAAGCCTTTGTTGCTGCTTACCAATAGAGAAGGGAGGAAGGGGGAAATAGATCAAACAGCGTAGTCTGAGGGGGATAGGAGAGTGTATGCCACCGGAGAGTGTGCTTTCATATCCTTCCCCCTCTAAGCCAAGATAACCATTCTTCATTGCTTTCTTCCCCTCCATTCCCTGCTGGTAAAAAGAAGCAGCTTGAGTGGCATGTACCCTTCTATCCCAGGCTTTACAGCTGCAATGTGGGAGGTAGATTTTGGATGAGGTGTGAAAGGCTAGAGTATAGCCCTATGCAACCTCCAAATACATCGGTTTTCCTCTGCAGAACCTCTCAAAATGGAAAGAGGTAGTGATATCTGAGGTATTTGGGCTTGTGCTAGGGTAACCATTGTCTGGACCATGTAGTTGCCTACCCCTGCTGTAGGGCAACATAGGCAAGTGTAAACCATAAACAGGATTCTGTCCGTTAGGCAATGATTCTGTTCTCAAACTTTAGATGTTATGCAGATCATGCATAATTGAATATAGTTCTATCATGTCTCTCTTTCTGTTCCTAAACTAAAGGCTCAGAAAGAGCTATCCTTCTAGAATATCTTGCTTGGTTACTGTTTTCTGTAAATGCTTGATTTCTGCTTGGTGTAATTCTGACTTCTTCTTTAAAAAAAAACTTTACAGATGATAGCAGCCTCCTCAACTTGACTCCGACTCCTTATCCATTAGTGCGGAGACGGAAGCGGCGATTCTTTGGACTGTGCTGTCTTGTCTCAAGCTAGATGACCCAATACAGAAGTGCACAGATGATTAACAGCCAATACAATTTGACCTTTATCGGGATAAACCTAAATGCTCTAAGTGATTGTGTATGTTTTCTACACTGCCCTAATTATATTTCTTCCCTCCTTTTTGAAAGTTTTACAGTTGTTGCTGATGAGAACCAAATCCAGAATCCAATTTAACATTAAAAATATTTTTAAACTTTTTTTAATGCCATACTGCATGTCCACTTTAAACCATTGTGTTATCAGATGCAAATATTTTAATTATGAAATAAAACATGCAGAGGTTTTTTTAATTTAGTGTAAAAACCACCACTGATTGTGTACAGTACAATACTTATGACTATAGCTCTTGCTAGTATGATGTTAAACTATTTGAATATATTCTATTAAACAATCCTAATCCATAGAAAACTATTTAGAACAGCAAACCTATGCTCAAATTCTAAACAGCTAAAATAAACAGAGCCAATATCTTAAGAGAACATGCACAAACTCTCCTATTGCTTTTTGTGCTCTCATTCATATTTAGTCTTCCACTCTGTATCTCAGCTTATATGAATCTCCATAAATACAGTATCTTAATTTCTAACTCACAAGCAACATAACATTGATATGTTGTTCCTGTAAATATCAGATAATTATATCTACATATTGTACAATGCATAGAAATAGCTAATTTACTTTTTAACCCCAGCCTCCACAAATGTATCTATTTCTACTTTGGGAAGAAAGGATTTCAGCATTTAAGAAATGGTGTAGGAAACAGTAAAATCCACAGATTTAAAGCAGATTATCCCATTTTGTTTCCATTAAAGGTTGAAGCATGGTGTCTGAACATCAACTTAGTGTTACTGCTTATAGGGCATGCCAGATGTAGCTCTACTTGTAAAATATTAAACATTTTACATTGTTAATAAATATTTTTAGTTAAATTAAAATACGTTTCTTTGGTAATTGTATTGCTGAATATCATGAATGACTTCCCCAAATTTCATTTGACTGACTACTCTGTTAAAATCCTACCAGAATTAATGGTTTCCTTTTTGTTTCACTTCCATATATGCAAAGCATCAAGAGATGAAAGCATAATTTCCAGCAAAGAAGTGATGAGAGGTGGAGTGTTAATCCTACTTTTGCCTGCTACGTTTTCTCCTTCATCTCATCTCACACATTTCCCCTTTTGTCTTGGAATATAGCAAAAGAGAGAGTTGAACCTGACAGATGAAGGAGCTTATCGCTCCCCTTAAATAACCCAGTTTACCTCATGCGAATTCAAGCCTAAATCGGGAAGCAGCAAGGATTTTACCACCAAAGCTACTGGGTGAGTGCAGCCCAGGTCCCAGGAGAGCTTCAGTGGCCTTATTTCGAAGCCGGGAGCTTTCCGACTTGGAAAAATGGCCACCGGAGCTCACCTGGGACCTGGGCTTCAGCTGGGCTGTACTCAGCTGGTGGCTTCAGTGGCAAAATCCTTGTGGTAGGACCCAGCTACCTCCCAATTTAGGCTTGAATTCAGATGAGGTAAAACAGGTTATTTGAGCGGAGCAATAAGCTCTGAAGTGAGTTACAGATGGAAACTCTGTATGGCTTCTGCCCTTTTGTGTTTAATTTAGACTAGAGCAACACTGTCTAGGCACATCTGAGTCCTTGGAAGATGGTTTTTTTCAGCTTTCAGCCTTGCAATTTTTAGATGGATATCCAGGTTGACCAATGTGGGTTAGTTGATTGACTTCAAGGTTAGGCTGGAGAAAGGGTGTCAGATCATGTTATTTCATCTGTATGATGGATTCTTATTTGAGCACCACTTCAGTCACTCAAAGGAGCAATAACATCACATATTAATCTATTAATCCCAAAGTCAAGGAAGGTGAAATCCCAGCCCACAGAATCCTCGGGATGAGGGCCCTATCAGAAACTCTATCCCCACATAAGGAAATGAGGGTGGCACAGGAACTGATCCAGTGAACTGAGACCAAGGCTCCATTGCTTTGGTCCTCTCTTGCCTCCACTACATGGGAAATCTGACGAAGGAAAGAAATGGGCTACCTATTCAGCTGGCACTTTGAGGCTCAGGTTGCTTCACTTCTCCTCTGTTTTTTCCCCAAACAGTGACATGGCTAATGTGGACTAGAGCAGCACTATCAAGTCAAGTCTGAGTTCTTGGAAGCCTAGGGTGTCGCAGTAGTGGCTGGCCTTTTATACAGAAAAAGAAACTCCTTCCAAATGGGAAGCCCAATCCTCTACTGAGTCTCTAGTGATAGGTAAAGAGAAGTTTGTGCAGCAAGAGATTGTGTAACAATATCCTTTGTGGCATATTCACTCCTATGCTTTCCCCATCACGATAAAAGCAAGAGCAGGGATGTGTTCCTACTGGCCACCACCACCCTTCATGTTCTATTTGTAGCATTTGCAGCAAAGAACCTGTTATACGTGTGGAGGCTCCCTATGTGATCTTTCCACTTCATGATCAGAGTTCTAATTAATGTGTAGAGTAGGCTGGCTATTGCAAAGGTACATTCCTGACATATAGATGGCAGACTGTTCATTGTGGAGTAACACTGCAGGCACAGTTTCACCCTCTTCCTCATACAATGGGGGATGCATGTAACAGTAGTTTCAACATCCAAATACAGCTATCAGAGCTTGAAAGGGTTAGGGTGGACTACAACTCACACTGACCAAGCTGGATGGGGGACTCTGGGAGCTGAAGTCCCCAAAAGTATGTTTTCCAAGCTCTGAGCTAAAGTACTGACAAACTGGAACAGATCGCTTAAGATTTGCTGTACACTGGTACCCCGGGATACGAATGCGCCGCGTTACGAAATTTCCGGGTTACGAAAAAAATCCATTAAAAAAAACTGTTCCGGGTTACGAAGGTTATTTCGGGTTACGAAAAAATTTTTGGTGCTTTTCGGCGCTTTTTCGCACCAAATTGCGGCTTTCGCTATTAGCGCCTATGGGGCTTCGGCTTGCGAATGCTTTTCGGGTTACGAATGGCGCCGCGGAACGAATTAATTTCGTAACCCGGGGGAGCCCTGTACTTGTTATTTAACAGCATTGGATTACAGAAAATCTACTCAGATGTCCCACTCTTTTTGAGGGAGCATAGTAAGTGTATTTAGGATCACAACTGCAAAATGTTATGTATACAATGATGCCCAGACACAAGGGGATAGATATATGGTCCATAGTCCCTTTAATAAACTCATCTCTCTTTACCTTTCCTTATTATCCACACCACATAGCCCTTTGACTATGATGCAACAACATGGTGATGGGAGTCAGAGGAGACTGGCTTACATTCAGTGAACCTGAGATAGGAAGAGGTGGCATCTCCCATCCCAGCTTCCTTCTCATTCCAGATGCATGCTTCAGTGGGTTAGTATCTTCCTGCTTCCCCATGCTGTGATCCAATTCCTTCCTTCTTTTACCCCAACAGTTTAAAATAAGGTTTTTGTTTTTGTTTTTAAAAAAATTAAGCGCCAAATTACATGTTTAATACACCTGTGCATCTGGTCCTCAGTTCCTCTTTCCACCTGCAATTTGCTCCTGTAACAAAAAGATAATCCTTTTCATACATATCCTTCCACCTAAGTATTATAAAAACTGCAGCACAAGCTAGAAGATAAATGTATTACATCAGTCAATTTAATACACATTATTCTTATGCAGTGAGCAAGTAAAAATGGTGCACAAGAAGGCTACAGAAGAAGAAAAATCTTCTAGATTCTTTGTGTTAGATGAATTATTTCAGTGTGAGTTCTGATGGGAAGAAATTATTCAGGGGGAGAGGGAAGAGAAAGTTTGCACAAATAGTCAACCTATTCACCCCAGTGTAGAGTAGCTGAATTTAAATTGTGCTGAAAACCCTATACAACTATTATCTAAATAGTTATACCAATAGTTTACATCTAGCCTTCTGTCTTATCTCTTACACCATATATTCTATACTGTATAAAATACACCAGATTATCCTCTATGCTTCATAGATTTCTTCCCAAGCCACAAAGTTGGCAACTGTATACTTTTGGCCTATCACAAATCATTTGTATGTTGCTGATGACACTAGAGATCAATATTTTTGATAGTCCTTGCTTGCTGCTCTATCACTTGCAATTACCATCATAATAAGGAAAGCATTTTGGTAGATGAGGACTGCACAAGTTCATAATAATCAACATCTCTAGAAAATAAATCAAATAATGCATTACTGATCAGTGGTCATGCAAAAAGAAACTTCATTATGGTCCCTTTCATGTTCATCTCTAGGAACTCTATAAGATGGTTTGACAGCAATGGCTAGAATCTATACATACATTCCCTGCCCCCCCCCCAGCACTATTGATTCCTAAAGTTTTTAAGGAAGCCTGAGGGGGTTATATTTTGGGGTTCAAACACTAAAGGAATATTGGAACTAAATCAGACTGGCACATATAGGAATAAATAATATTAATGATGACTTGATATGTATACTGTATATATTATATGCATCTGTTAACATGCTTAAAAGTTTTAAAATAAATAATTAAAAAACAGTAGCTATGATGTAAATGACAGCTAGTGTGCTGTAGAAGTTTGAGTGTTGGATTACGACTCTGGATACCACAGTTCAATTCCCTGCACAGCCATGGAAACCCACTGGGTGACCTTGGGCACGTTACATACTTTCAGCCCCAGAAAACTTCTAGATAGGTTCACCTTAGGGCCATCATAATTCAGAAGCAAATTGAAGGCACACAACAACAATAAAAGGATACAAAGAAAATAAATCAATAAACAAATCAGCTGTGTCTATATATGCAAACCTACTGGATAAGTATGTATCTCTTTCTTTACACCAGGGGTGGGCAGCTTGTGACCCTCTAGATCAGTGATACCCAAACTCTAGTCCTCCAGGTGTTTTGGACTTCAACTCCCAAAAGCCTTGGCCATCTTGGCCAGTAGTCTGCAATTCTAGGAGCTGAGGTCCAAAACACCTGAAAGGTCAGAATTTGGGAATCACTGCTCTAGATGCACTGCAACTCCCACTGTCACTCTCTACTGTCTAAATTGGCTGGGGCTGGTAAAGGTTACAGACCATGAGAATGCTCTTTCAAACGCACTGCAGAAATAACCTACACCTATCAGGAACTCATCTCCTGATGATTAACTGTCCTTGATGATGTCTCATCCGACTATTCTGGACCACCAACTAGAAATCTGCAATGTGAGAGAATGGCCATAGGTTGTAGCAAGTAGTTAATGGTTAACTGAAGTTTGCAGTGACAACTTGACATTTTCTTCACAGTTGCAAATTCAAGGATAGGTCAGTAACCAACCCAACTAAGCACAAACTCATATTCTAAAGGTATTCCCCATTGACAAGGTGGTCAAGTCGTGTCCGACCATAGGAGGAGGTCCACATTTCCGTTACTAAGCCGAAGAGCCAGCATTGTCAGAGACTACTCTGTGATCATGTGGCCAGCATGACTGCACAGAACACAATGATTTATTCTTTAATTTAGATTCTTCTTTATTTAGATAATGGCAATGTTGATAAGAAGACTTCATTTATGAACAAAATAAATCCTGAAAGTGAAAGAAGGTGATGTTGTATATCACAATAGAAGAAAAAAGTCTACTTCAGTATTTTCTTTTTAATATTAAAGCATGCTTACCTCATTGTGAAAGTATATACCCCATACAACCCAAGGTGAAACAGTTAAGAAGAGCAGTATGCATCCAGAGAGGTAGAAAACAGGATAAAATAGCAGGATAATTCCATTACAATGTATAAAGAAGGCCAGGAAGGTGAGTTTTTATAAAAGAAGAGAATGTATTTGAGACCATTACAAGTAAGTATTTCTGGGGCACATTTGTGAAGAAAAGAAAAACCTTGCATCTACTGGCTTTGAAATAATAACAGGCAGAAGCCTACTGTATTTACTTACATAAAGAATTTTTACCCAGCCCTACAACTGAACAAAGTCTCTCAAAGGACCTTACAGTATTAGTGCTAAGATAGTCCCATCTAAAGCATGACATGAAAGAAAAAGCAACAGGAAGAGAGGAGGAAAAAGAAAATGGTGGACATTAGTACTTAATGGTGCAGTGGTATGAGCACTGGACTATGACTCTGGCAATCAGAGTTCAAATCCCTGCATGGCTGTGGAAATTGACTGGGTGACCAGTCACATTCTCTCAGCTTCACAAGAAGGAAAAAACAACCCACCCCCCCAAATAAATCTTGCCACAAAAAACTCTGTGAAAGGGTCACCTTAGGATCCCCATAAGTCAGAAATGACTTGAAGGTACACAATAACAAAACCATCTCATCAACTGAAATTTCTCAGAAGTGGCTGCAATGCAGTTGAATGTTAATATTATGGAGTGTGGGCACAGCCTACATGGTCTGCCAAAAATTTGTTATTGTTGCACCCATCCTTCCATCAAGACAAACATTGGAAAGGTAATGTGAACAGACACTATGGGATACACAAAAAGAAACCCAGAATGAGAAGAGCTGGCATCGTGACCATCCTGTAAGTCAATGTAACACAGCCAGAAGCTGGTGCACTCACGTAGTGGTGCAGTGGTTAAATGCCTGTACTGCAGCCATTCACTCAAAACCACAAGGTTGCGAGTTCAAGACCAGCAAAAGGGCCCAAGCTCGACTCAGGCTTGCATCCTTCCGAGGTTGCTAAAATGACTGTTGGGGGCAAATTTGCTTACTTGCTAATTAGCTTACTTGCTGTTCACCGCTATGAGGGAGGGCACTGTCTCTTCCTGTGAGGGAGAGAGCAGGCTGGCCTGAAGAGACAGTGCCCTTCCTCCGTAACTGTCATCCTTGGTCCTGTGAGGGGGAGAACAGGCCGGCCTGAAGAGACAGTGCCCTCCCTCCGTAACTGTCATCCTTGGGCCTGTGAGGGAGAGAGCAGGCCGGCCTGAAGAGACAGTGCCCTCCCTCCGTAACTGTCATCCTTGGGCCTGTGAGGGAGAGAACAGGCTGGCCTCAAGAGACAGAATTCTTGACTGTATATTATATTGTAACATGTTTAAAATGTATATTCCCTTTGAACTTGGAAACCGCTTTGATCTCCCAGGAAAAGCAGTATAGAAATAAATATTATTATTATTATTATTATTATTATGATCTTTGGAATAGCGGTATATAAATAAAACAAATTATTATTATTAGTGGGTGCTGCTGGACTTTTGCCACAATCTTGTTGCTCATGTATAGCTCAGAGGGCCTCTCATGACCCCATTGTCTCCAGAGCACAAGGTTCTTCTTTTCCTATTAGGACAGTTTGCTCTTGTGGTACCTGTGAACAGTAGCCCAAGTGCTGAAAGCAGCAATAAATCCAAACAAAAGGTCCCCTTGCTGTCATACAGTGGGACTTCAATATCTGCGGAATTGTCATCTGTGGTTTAAGCATTGTAGACAACAAATGGGCCCTACAGCAGATCAAGCTGGAAATCTCCCTGGAAGCCAAAATGACAAAAGTGAGGCTGTCGTACTTTGGCCACATCATGAGAAAGCATGACTCATTAGAAAAAAAACAATGTTAAGAAAAGTGGAGGGATGTAGAAAGGGAGGAAAGCTGCATGCTAAAAGGGTGGACTCTATTAAGGAGGTCATGGGTATTACTTCAGAGGACCTAAGCAGAGCAGTGGAGGACAGGGAGTCTTGGAGATGTCTCATCCATAGGGTCGCCATGGGTTGAGACTGACACGAGGGTGGTTAACAACAACAATTCAGTGTGGAGCTTATAAACACATTGTTCCTTTTACAAAAGTCCTACCTTCTCTATGTTAATTTCAGCAGTCTAATTTATGAAGAAAATAAAACATTTGGGTTGGTGCTGTCGGTAAAGCATTGCAAACTTGCCAGTCTATTGCAAATCGCTCAGAGATCATGTGGTAGTGTCCCCCTTCTGTTCATCCCAACTTGCAAGTCTTGAAGGGCAGGAAGTAGTGATTTGTTCACAGCACATCTCTGTTGCTAGACCAACAGCATAGTATTAGAAGGGTAAGCAGGGATGTAAATCTGATTTCATGCTGTAGTTTAATTGAGTGGTCTGTTTACTTACATTCATAACTTAAATCTAATTGTTAGCCCCAAAGAAAAGATATTGTTAAATCAATAGGAATTTTGTAAGTCACTGCTTTTTAACCTATCTGATGGTGGGGACCAGCATCCCCTGACAAAAGGTTCCAGGAACTGGATGCTGATGGCTTATGTTTCAGAACAGGTCCATGTATCATCTTTAAGTAGCAGTGATACTAAGTATGGAACAATTGGATTTAGATTATAACTATCTTCCACAACCTGTATACTTTGAAACCTGCATTGCAGATAGGTTAGACCAGGGGTAGGCAACCTTTTTGAGCCGGGGGCCGGGTTGCTGTCCCTCAGACAACTGGGGGGCTGAAGCCGGGGGATGGAGCTTCCACCCTCTGGGGGCGGGGCCGCATGCCAGGGGCAGAGCTTCCACCCTCTGGGGCAGGGCCAGTGCTGGAGGCCTCCCCCTCCTTGCCTGCCCCTGCCGGGGCCCCAGACCCCGTCAGAGGCCAGCAATGGAGCCGGCAGGGGCTGCCAGCACTGGAGGCCTCCCCCTCTTTGCCAGCCCCTGACGGGGCCCCAGGCCCCGTCAGAGGCCGGCAAAAAAGCCGGTGAGGGCCGCCAGTGCTGGAGGCCTCCTCTGGCAAAAAAGCTGGTGGGGGCCGCCAGCACTGGAGGCCTCCTCCTCTTTGGCAGCCCCTAACAGGGCCCCAGGCCCCGTCAGAGGCCGGCAAAAAAGTCCTAGAGGCCTGCTGCCGCCACTGGAGCCCTGTTGGAGGACCCCAAGCGACAGCAACAGGCCTCCTAGAGGCATTCTGCTGCCGCCGGAGCCCTGTTGGAAGGCCCCAGCGACAGCAACGGGCCTCCTGCCGCCACCGGAGCCCTGTTGGAGGGCCCCCAGCGACAGCAACAGGCCTCCTAGAGGCCTGCTGCCGCCGCCGGAGCCCTGTTGGAAAGCCTCAGCAATGGCAACGGGCCTCCTAGAGGCCTGCTGCTGCTGCCGGAGCCCTGTTGGAGGGCCCTAGCGATGGCAACGGGCCTCCCGGAGGCCCACCGCCGCCGCTGGAGCCCTGTTGCAGGGCCCTGGCCACCGCAACGGGCCTCCTAGAGGCAGCTGCCATTTTGTTTCTCAAAATGGCGGCAAAGCCTCACGCGACCTTTCCTGTGGTTGCGTGAGACTTCGCCGCCATTTTGAGAAAGAAAATGGTGGCGCCCGGAGCGGCAAAAAGCCGCAATTGGTGGTGGCAGGAGGAGTGTGCAGGGACCGGCCAAAAGGCCTCAGCGGGCCACTTCCGGCCTGTGGGCCGGAGGTTGCCGACCCCTGGGTTAGACAGAAGTGTTTTAGCCTACACCAGGGGTAGGCAACCTTTTTGAGCCGGGGGCCGGGTTGCTGTCCCTCAGACAACTGGGGGGCTGAAGCCAAAAAAATAAATAATTAAATTTTTTAAAAAAAATTAAATACATAAATAAACCGGGACAAATGTAGGACAAAAATTTCAAATGGAGGACAGTGGTTTTTTTTTTTTTTTAAATGGAGGACACGCAAAAAAAATTGCTGATTTTTAAAAAAATGTTAATATAAATGCATGTTTCGGAGGCTTCTATAGACAATCGCCCCCCCTTGCCCGCCGCTTGCCCCCCTTGTCTGCCACTTGCCCCCCTTGCCCGCCTCCTCCTGATAGGCCAAAGGCCCCATGCCCTCACGCGAGAGGCCAAAGGCTCCGGCGGCAATCGGCGGCAGGACCGGGCGGGGGCCGGTCCCAAGGCCTTGCCGGGCCGCATCCGGCCCGCGGGCCGCAGGTTGCCTACCCCTGGCCTACACCAATTATCCTTGTAATTACACTGTAAAATAGGTTGTGCTAGTTTGCAAATTTATGGAATTCAAGCTTTAAGTTATTTGGCTAATGGGAACTAAGCCACACAGAGATCTTTTGTGTGTGCTGGTGCCTAGTTTGTTCCAGTATCAGTTTTGCAAGCGTAAAGGAGTATGTGGACCTCTAGATATTGTTAAATGTTGTTGTTTAAGTAATTTCTGACTTATGGTGACCCTAAGGAGAACAGGACTTTCTTGGCAAGATTTGTTACCTTTGCTGTCCTTTGAGACTGAGAGAGTGTGACTTGCCCAAGGTTACACCATGCGTTTCCATGGCTGAGCAGGGATTCAAACACTGGTCTCCAGAGTCATACTCCACAAATTCTTAATTCAAAGTATGTAGTTCATAAGATGTCTAATGATATGAAAAATGATAGTTTATATTATTCTCCATTGCTTAATATCACTATTCAAGAAGTAATATTATTGAGTTGACATTTAATGTGAATATAAATTATATTTATAGATATTTTTGTATTGAAACATTGATTGGACTGGGGAAATGCAACACTGGTTTCACTTGCTTTCATTATTAATATCCTTGTGCTTTGCTATTTGTTTCTTTATACAAAGTCACAGAGATTAGATACTGGTCTAAAGCTGCAACATCTGGAAATCCCTTCTACTCAAGAAGGTAGGCATCCTCTTGACAACCCAAGAATCCTTAATTATAAAGGCCACACTGAATCCTCTTTTTTAAATGTTTAGTTGGAATGACAAATAATTACATATCTTCCAGAAGTATATGCAACAGTTAACTTAAACAAAAGCAAAACATTGCACACTTTTTAAACTTTAACTTGTAATCTGAAGCAAATACAAAATGCTGTTTTCCATATTTAACTGTGAAAATACTTGAATTAGATGTCTTAAGAAGAAAGACCTTTAAACAATCTATGTATAGCCAAATTGTTTTAGCAGTAACTTTTTTAAAATAAAAATCATTTATATAGCCTTGTGGATATTTTACATTAGCTTACAGTGGGCCCTTGGTATCCATTGGGGTTTGGTTCCAGGTCCCCCTGTGGATACTAAAATCCATGGATGCTCAACTCCCATTATACTTTATATAAAATGGCAAAATCATGGTTTGCTTTTTGGAATTTCTTTTTAATATTTTCAAATCGTGGATGGCTAAATCCATGGATGCAGATTCCACAGATACAGAGGGATAACTATATGCATTTACAATAAAGCTGTAAAATATGTCACTATTCGATGTACAGTACTGGGCTACATCTAAGAAAGATGTAGCTTAATTCTCCTCATGTAATGCCTTTCCTGGTATAGTGGCTTGAGCATTGGACTACAGTTCTGGAAACCATGGTTCAAATCCTGGCTCAGCCTTGGAAACTCACTGGGCGACCTTGAGCAAGTCACATTCTCTCAGCCTGAGAGGACAAGGTAAACTCCCTCTGAACATAACCTGCCAAGAAAACCCACCATAGGGTTGCCATTAGTCCGAAATGACTTGAGGGCACACAACTGTGATGCCTTTCCCAAATCTACTTAACCTGTATTGTGTTGGAATCAAAAAGACATCAATGCTTCTAAAGTGATTAGTAAAAGGGGACTTTAGAGAATATGGCCACCCTTTTGTTTCACCTCTCTGTTTCTTTCATTTACCTATGAAATCAAGCCTTTTTCTTTCCTTCCTGCTTACAGAGGTCACCTTTCCTTCTCCCCCAAAATAGTTAATCCTTTATTTTCCTTTGTCTGGGAAAAGAGTGAGTATGAGGGTCCTGCTTTGTGATGGACAGTAGTCAACCTCCATACATGAGAGCCAGCCTTAGGGGCTTTTTCTATTGAAGTTGAACTCATCTTTTGTGTAATTCCAAAATGGATTTCCTGAAAAAAAAATGTAAGTTTCTTTCTTTCTTTCTTTCTTTGAGCATCCTGAGTATTTTCTCCTGTTTCTCCCACTAGCTTATATTGCACTGGCTTTGCTACACTCTGATGTAGATACCCAATATTTGATACCAAATAACCCTACACATTACAACACCCTGAAGCTCAACCAAAGCCACTCCTGCCTGGACCTGCAAAGTTTGATAGACTTTCTAGAATAGGGGGTGGGCCTAGCTGCATCCATTTTTGGCTTCTGTGAAGCACCACAATGCCCTGTTGCAGCTGTCATTTGGACACTTTTTGGCAGATCTTATTGTTTCAGGGTGGAGAACATAGCATTTTTAATTATCTCAAAGTTGGGTTTTTCCAAGCTGAAAAAAAATGGGGGGCATTCTTAAGCTAGGGGAGGTCTTGGAGGTCACTCTGGACCTCCAAGAAGAATGAAAGTGAACACAGATGGCTACAATTAAAATTCGAAAACCAAAGCAATTTGGTGCTGTGTGGTTTTTCCCCTCACAAGGCATCTCTGGATCCAATGATTATGATTTTATTTCTGTCCTTCCTCCAATAAGCCCAGCATGCCTTTCCCTTTTATTTGCACAGTAAGATACTGTGATACATATTAGAAATGAATACTGTATATATAAAATTGGCTCACGGTCATCCAGTGAGCTTCATGGATGAGCAGAGTTTTGAACCTGAGCCCACGTTTACTTATGACATGCATGTATACCTCCATTAACAAAGTAGATGTGAGAATTACTTCTTTACAAGAAAATGCAGCCCCAGAGGCATAAAAAATAGAGATAGATCCTGCACCACAAAAAGGAGCAGTTGAACATATTTCAGTAGTTGTTGTTTTTTTAATCCAAAAACTAACAACATATTACACCTAAGTTAAAGTCTCTTCACTGGCTGCCTATTAATTTCTGGGCACAGTACAAGGTGTTGGTTATATCTTTTAAAGCCCTTTATGGATTTGGTCCAGCCTACTTAAGGGGTCACCTTCTCCCATATAATCTGCCCCACATATTGAAGTTCTCTAATAAAAAATTACTGAAGCCAGCTTAAACTAGGCTGGCTGAAGTTACTCAGAGGACCTTTTCTTCTGCCACTCCCAAATTATAGAACAGCCTGCCAGAGGAGATCTGATGCATTACTGGTCTTGATTGCTTTAAAAAGGCAATCAAGACATATCTCTTCCAGAAAGCCTTCTCGGATTAATATTTTAGCAACCTTGTATTTAATCATTCAACAACTGCCCTAACTACCTCTGCCTTGTAATTTTAATAATTGTTTTAATAATTGCTTCATAATTTAATTGTATTTTATTGTGGATGGGAAGGTTAGGGAGGGTTTGGGATATGATGGCAGCAAGAGATTATTGTATTTTAGGGATGTTTCTAGTGTTAGCCACTTCGATCTTCTGGAGAAGCGGGATACAAATAAATTTTATTTATTTTATTTATTATATATTATAACAATATGCACATGTGAAATGAAACAAGCAGATCAGGTAAGGCTTGCATAAATAAACAAAAACATTTTCAACCTTCTAGAGACAACTTGAAATCTCCTTCCAAAACACATGGATGACTTTTTCTTTCACCAGCCTCAACCTTTCTTAGAAAGTCATTTTGGTGACCAAACTTATAGATACATGCTTAACATGCTGAGGGTAAATGGGGAGACAGGGTTACCTGCTCTCCCCATTTCCTCTCTGTTTTGGTGTTCACACATCCTCAGTAAGACTTTCTGGAGACATGTGCTGTTTATGCTGCCTATCGTAGGAAGGAAAACACATGTATGGTGGGATTCGATGTTGTAGAATCCCATTATTTTTACCACCATCTGAAGCTCATGAGATGTCTAAAGACATGCTGACACCCTGTTCAGAGATAGGTAAGAACATGGAAATTAGAGCTCCTGTTAGCTTTCTTTTGATTCTTTTAGACTATTAAAAATAATGGTTTCAATAACAATGATCAACATAAGGAATTATTTTAGCCTACATATGTCAAACTTTGATGACTTGCTTTGTTAAAAATTTGTGTATGGACTTTTAATACAAATAAAAAATGGATTCCATGATTTCCACACTCCATACAATATAATATAATATGATGAGAGCCAGCATGGTGTTGGGCTCTGTGTTGTCTCTGGAAGCCAGGGTTTGAATCCCTGCTTAGGCATGGAAGCCCACTGGGTCGCACTCTTTCAGCCTCAGAGAAAGGCAAAGGCAAACTCCCTCTGAAGAAATTTTGCCAAGAAAAACCGTGATAGATTTGCCTTAGGGTCACCATAAATAAGAAACAACGTGAAGACGCACAACAACAACAATATCATATATTTAAAGTATTTATATCCCACCCTTCAAACAAAAAGGCTCTTAGAGCAGTTTACAAATTATTAATGTGACAGTTCCCTGCCCTCAGGCTCACAATTTAAATAAGACACGGCACACAAGGATATGGAGATAGCAATAGTTGAAGGCATTAAGTCTAGAAGATGCTGTCTGCTCTTCTTTCCTTCATGGACCAGAGAAATGGCAGTTGTAAAATGGAGGAAGGGGCTCTCACTAGCGGCTGCAGCCAAGCAAGATGGAGTTGTGCCTGACTGCTCTTCTGACCCCTCAAGGCCATAGCAATGATTACTATATCTTAGTATAGTACCAAAACTGAACCCAACCCAAGGCAATTTATACCATAGTCTTTGGGTTGAAATTAGGCACCACTATAGATAATTTACGGTGCTAATTAACTTTGAGCCTAGGTCTCCCAAAATACTGGTACCAGTTTATGAAGAAAGGCAAATATGCAATAAATTATAATTTTATTAAAGATCAGAAATTGAGAGTAAGGCCTTCATTTGTTCATGGCAAAGGTACAAGTCTGAATAAGGATGTCCATTGGTCCTACATCCAATAAAGGCCTGGACATTTAAAGAAAAGTGAATTCTGTCTGCCTATGAGGGAATCATTCCTTTTTCTTTAACTTCTTTCCCTTTCAGACTCAAGGCATTTATCTTTCTTAGCAATATAGAGTTGGAAGCCAATAATAATAGCACATAGTGGCAAACAGGATGCAAAGAAAGGACATGTACTTGGGTACCAGCATATATCGAGAACAAAGGATTTAGTTAGTCAATGCACTTTAAACATGACAAAATCAAATATATTGGGGAAGACTATATAATTATGTGAGCAGCTGTACTTCCAGTACAGTGACATCTTTCATTGAGACGCAGTCAGTATCAGGAAACCAAAAGAAATATATTAACTGAAATGTATCTTCTTGATCAGCAGCTGGAAAACAAGTCTATGAACACTTTTAGGACAAATTCCACTGGAATATATAAAATTTTAGTCTCCTTAATACCTGAAGCTATGTTTGTCCTTGTGTATTATTTTCCTTCATGCTAAACTGCTTTGGCCTTTCCTTTATCTCTAAAGGACTAATTTCCCCCTCTCGTTTTTATTTCAGTATAGGCAATTCCAGCAGAAAACACAAAAATAGCAGCTCAAACATAGCTGGAAGTTGAGCCAAACAAAATTATGCTGAATAATTAATCCAGGGAAGCAAACAAGCAGATTTTGCTGGAGTTGAGCATCCTTATGGCTTTGAAATCTCCAACAGTGACAACTGAAGTATTTATTTTCAAAAGGGAA
The DNA here is from genome assembly GCF_019175285.1 of Sceloporus undulatus. Classification (NCBI taxonomy): domain Eukaryota; kingdom Metazoa; phylum Chordata; class Lepidosauria; order Squamata; family Phrynosomatidae; genus Sceloporus; species Sceloporus undulatus. Next base: position 295,726,131 of record NC_056523.1, on the reverse strand, counting down.
AGCTGTTTTGGTTTATTCTAATTAAAACAACAGTCCTGTGGCCTTTTAAAAGTGAGCAAACTAATGGTGCAATACATTTTCATAGGCGAGAGGCAGCCCGCACAATGTATATTTTATTGTATTAAAAGAAAAAAAAACCATAATATTTGACTTATTTCATGTTCTGTTATTAGCTTACATATAACATTTCACCTACTTTAAATTGTTGAACTACTTGGAATATGGACTATCTTCTGCTTCCCTCTTTCTGGGTCATTCACTAGAATCTCCACTGTAAGAAGGTTGCCATCTCATAAATTTTATGCATATATATTTCAGTTACACAAGATGGGGGTTCCCTATGTACTGTTTGTGCTTCTCAGAGCATTTGCTGCTCCATTCTTTGCCTTTCCTCCTTCAGAACTGCAGAAGTGTTGGATATGTATCTAAGGCTCTAATCATATGAACAATTGCCTAGAAGAAGCCTACACTGAACCTACACCTAAGTTACTGTGGATAGAATTGTGCTGCACAATATTTAAACAGAGCTTCAAGATGAGGATTTTTACTTGATAATCTCAGGGACGAAACAGATGGGCAGGAAAAAGTGGCTTGAACCTGCCTTTTCTGAAGCCACATTGAAACCCCACCAACTGCACCATCGGCTCCCAAGGCAGCTGGAGCGCTCATGTCATGACCGCATCATATGGCTTCAAGCCAAGAAGAAGCAGGGAAAAACTGCTTCTATTTGAAACAGCTTTTCTCTGCATAAGGCACCTAGAGGGCACTTTCCTGCTGGCTTCAAGGTATGTGTCATCTAAACGCCACACCTTCACGTCAGCCTGAAAGCACTTCTTTTTGCCTGTTTGTTTAGCTCCATAGTGGCAAAGGCTGAAAATGAAAGGAAGTTTGTTTAATTCTGAAGACAACTTGGTTTTATTGCTTTGTACAGGAAATACAATGAAAGCAAAACAAATACATACAATCAATAAGACCTTCTGGGGGAAAATGCAAGCTAGAGAAAATGTTCACAACAGCTTCTCAGAATTAAGAGCCTGGTCCATTGCTGTAACATCAAGATCAACCTCCAAGGTCTGCTTAAGACACTGTTTCATTCTATATACTGTACAGTCAGCCCTCCATATTCACAAACTCTTTATCCACAGATTCAACCACCCACTGCTTGAAAATATTTGTGTGTGTGTGTGTGTGATTCATATGATTGGAGCCAAAAAGCAAACTTGATTTTGCCGTTTTATATAAGAGACGCCATTTCACTAGGCCACTGTATTTAATAGCATTTGAGCACCCATAGATTTTGGTATCTATGGGGGGGGGGGGGGTCCTGGAACCAAACTCCATCAGATACCAAGGGTCCACTGTACTTCATACATCATCAAGCTCTACAGTTTGGAGGCTATACTTTTAGATCCTATCAACACTTGTAAATATGTTTGCACAGAAATGTTTCCATCTGATGAAAGTGACTGCAATACTTGTAGAGGTAACCAGTAGGTCTGCTGCTATGGATTTTGCAGCCACTTATCTGTAGCTATTGTATGTTGAATGGGAGAGCTGCTGGTGAACATGTAAGGTTTGGGACTAGCTGTGCTTCTTCTGAACTTGGAGCAGTTGTGGGAGAAGCAGAAGCAAAATCAAGAGTAGAGTCTAATGGTGGATCCACTGGCCTGCCCCAAATTCATTGTAGTTATGTGCCTGTATACTGAATATACCATATTGAAAACTAGATTAGACTCAAAGGAGGCATGGAAATTGATGGAAGGAGCATCAGCAGTTTAATATACTCAGAAGAAAGTATACTACCTGCAGAAAATAATAAAGACTTGAGGAAAGTTAAGGAAGAAAACCACAAAAAGGGATTATAGTTTTTGGCCAGAGTTGAACATTAAAAAAATAAAAATAATGACCACAGATTGTTTACATACCTTGAAAGCAGACAGTAAAGACATTGAGATACTTGAAGATTTTCTGCATCTTGGCTCAGTCATCAATCAAAATCGAGACTGCAGTAGAGAAATCAAAAGAAGACTAGGACTTGTAAGGGCAGCTATGAAGGAATTAGATGAGATCCTCAAATATAAAGATGTTTCATTGAACACCAAGGTCAGGATTGTTCATAACACCATGTTTCTGATTTCATTGTATGGGTGCAAAAGCTGAACAGTGAAGAACGGTGATAGAAAGAGAATAAGCTAATTTTAAATGTGGTACTGGAACAGATTTCTACAGATACCATAGAATCCCAAAAAGACAAATGAGTGGGCCTTTTAGCAAATAAAATCTGAACTCTTCTTAGAAGCCAAAATATCTAAACTGAGACTGTCAGACTTTGCACATATCATGAGAAGACATGACTCATTAGAATAAGCATTAATGTTTGGGAAGGTGGAAGGAAGTAGGAAAAGATGAAGACTAAATTACAGGCCGATGCATTTAATCAACCACAGCGCTGAATTTGCAAGCCCTGAGACACTTAGATGTCTCTCATTCATAGGATCACTATAAGTCAAAATGGACTTGACAGCAATTAATAACAAAGGTCCCTTTGAATTGACGCTAACTTATATTGGCCCTGTCATAGGGTCGTCTTGGCAAGATTTATTCAGAGGAGGTTTGCCTTTGCCTTTCTCTAAGGTCTGAGAGTATGTGACTTATCACCTAGGTTCACCCAGTGGGTTTTCATGGCTGAGCAGAGATTTGTACTCTGGTTTTCTGGCATCCTAGTCCAACCACTACATCATGTTGCCTCTTCCTTCCCTGAATACCTGCTGCTTTATCTGCTGGTGCAGAATTTGGTATACTAGATATCAGGTTGGTTGAATGTTGCAGAACTGGTTTGTGAGCACAGGACCTGTTTCCACCTTGTCCCATGATACAGATCTGTATACTGAAGACATATTCCCTGGCTTTCTGTTCAGTAGTTACGATATCATAAGCTAGATTTAGGATATCGTAATACCTGGGGACTAACATTCAGGATCATGCACAACTGAATGGGACCCTAAAATCCTACCTTCAAAGCCTGGCAGCACTCTGACCAAAGCTTTTCTGAGGCACTGGGGAAATGTCCACAATGCTTTCCTGGTCGCAGGATGTCTTGGGACAAGCTGTTTTGGCAGGACCTTGATGATATCTTTCCATCTTCTTTTTTCAAGATCATTCCCAGTACCCTGATCGCCAGCATCTCAGAAACTTTTCAATCAGACACTGCCAGGTTGTGAAGGTAGGTGGAGAAGGGCATCCTCAGTTATAAATTCAGTGATGGAACTCTGTCATCAAATGATGATAGTGGCCTTCTTCTGTTTTGCACTGTTGTAATAGGAGGAGAAAAAAACATGATGGTTTTCCTTTTAACTACAGCTTCTCTTCATGGTAAATTACAAATATCCTCTTGACTTTCTTCAACATTAATGAAAGGCACTTTTAAGGAGTTACCTGTGTGTGTGTGTGTGTGTGTGTGTGTGTGCCTTCAAGTCAGCCGTTGACTCATGGTGACACCATGAATTTCATAGGGTTTTCTTAGGCAAGAAATACTCAAAGATGGTTTTGCCAGTTCCTTCCTCTGAAATATTGCTTACAATACCTGATATTTGTTGGCAAACGCCCATCAAAGTACTAACAAGAACTGGCCCTATTTAGTTTCCAAGATCAGATTAGGGTATTTAGGCAAGTTATTGATATACAAATATTCATACAAATACAGTTGGCCCTCCATATCCACGGATTCCTCACCCATGAGTTCAGTCATATACAGATTGAAAATATTTTTCAGAATATATAAATTCCAAAAAGCAAACTTGGATTTGCCATTTTATATAAGGGACACCAATATACTATGTCACTGTATTTAATGGGACATGAGAAGCCATGGATTTGGGTATCCATGGGGAGTCCTGGAACCAAACCCCAGTAAATACCAAGGGCCCACTGTATATTTAATGTTCCTTCAAACTGACACTAACTTATGTTGGCTCATGTTGTATATACAACATATGTTGTATATAAAGTGTATATTTAATTTTAATGTGTTAAAAGTCATTAAAAGGCTTGAATTCTGTTGGTGGCCCCAAATAGAGCAGATGTGGTGAGTCAAATGTCTGTTCATGAATCAAATGATGAAATAAATAAAAATTAAATACATAAATTAATTAAATGGATCTGCTTTAATTCTGACTACTGACAATAGTCAGTAAAAGGTAAATTTTATAGTTAAGGAAAACCCTAATTTTAATAGGGGAAAAGAAACATGTAGTTCAATTATAACTGAGTTATTTTAGCTGTCCCACTAAATTCAATGTTCCACTGAATTCAATGGGATTAACTCTCTATAAAGGATGCTTATGTTACAGTTATCAAATGGTATTGCTAAAAAGAAACAGATGTTTTTCATATTGGCTTAGGAAACATTCTGAAGTTACTAAACAAGGTCAAGTATTTATTTGATTGACATACAAGGGAGTAGCATGCTGGTAAAGTGACTCTGCAGAGTGCAACTTAACAATTCTATCGCCCATAAAGGTTGCTTATGTTTGCACTTAATAAAAATGAACCCTGCTGGAAATTCACTCTGAAATATGATTTGACACTTGTCTACTATCTGCACTTACCCATCAGTTTAAAGAGCCATCACTAGAAACCTATTTCAACTGACAACCTGACTGTTCTTATTCAGCACATTAAGTAAATGTTTATAATACTTTTATGAGTGTTTATTTTGAGTACGTGCTTGACAGAATTAGGCACTTGTAGTTCCGAATTCAGTTGCTAATCTTGAACAAAGTAGACCTATTTGATCAATGGTATTTATTTACATGCCAAATAACTCACTTTTCAACAATTATTCAGTCTACTCACTTTGGGGATTGCTTGGACAGGAATTAAAATTGACATGTGCTTTAGCAAAACCAATGCTTTCCCTATTCTAATACAGTACTGGAAATTGATATACTGAACATTAATTGAGTCCATATACAATGACCCTTCCAATTCACTGAGGTTAGGCATGAAGGACCTCTGTGAATGTGGAAAAACTGCAAATAAAAAATACTTTTGTTTTTACCTGAGAGAACACCTCAGCACTATGGTCAGCATCTACTAGAGGTTAATCATAGAATCATGCTGGAGGACCTACAAATGCCCAGAGAAGTGATTTCTGTAGGAACTTTTAGATTCTCCAGCACAACTCTATGGTCAGCTTCTGACAGAGTTGCACTGGAAGACCTAGAGATTCTTAGAGAGAATATATAAATCAAAACTGCAAATAATCAAATCCACAAAAGTCAAAGCCGCAAATGTGGAGGGCCAACTGTATGTATGTATGGGGGTGTGTGTGGATGTGGGGTGGAGAAGTGTGTGTGTGTGTGTGTGTGTGTGCGCACACGTATAGAGAGAGTGGGTGGTAGATGGTAGGGGCTCAGTTTGTGTGTGTATTTGAGGTGAAGCTGAGATCAACCTTAAAAATCAGGATGTAATCAGGAAATACTGTAATAATTTATTTTTTATTTCATTTATTTAGAGCATTTATACTCTGTTCTTCAGCCATAAAGGCTTTCAGAATGGCTTACAAATCATTAATTTATTAATTTCATGCCCTCAGGTTTACAGTGTAAATATACCCTTTCCTTCTGAAGCTACAGCAGTGGCAGCTGCAATGGAAGTGAGGGCTTTTCATCATGGTTGAATGTAATGAAATAATAGATTTTGGGATAAGATGAATCCTGCATGAAATAGCAAGACAACTAAACTATTAAAAAAGATTTCCTTTCCTGACAAATCGGCACTTACCTAGTAACAATTAGCTCCATTATTAAATGAAAATCTGCTAACCTGAAGCGTGTGTGTGTGTGTGTGTGTGTGTGTGTGTGTGTGTGTATAGCAAGCTAGGAAACATGCAACCCTCCAGATGTTGTCAGATTGCAAATCCTGTGAGATGTAGCCAACAAAGCCAATGGTACAGAATGATGAAAGCTATACTTTAATATCTGGAGGGCCATACATTCCCCACCTCTGTTTTATGGAATCTGCCTGTAGGTTAACAAATACAACACAAAAGAGCAAAGCAAGGAATTCATTGCAAAGCAAGGATCTGCCAAACTTTGACAAAGCTTTTTGATCAGAAGAACTCTGAACTTGCTTTTTAAGCAGTTCATTTACACTGTCCGTTGCTTTAGAGGAGCAAAGCAGAAGTTGAAGAGGGACAAGATGACAGACTATTTGTCTAACCCAAAATTACAGTTTTTGCATCCTTGAGGCCTTTGTGAAGCACTTTGCAAAAGCGTTAAATTGTTTGGGCAAGATCAGTCTCCCAGCTCCCTTTTAACCGAATTCTAATCCTCCGTCCCCCAAATTTTTTGATGGTGATTCCCTCTTGGAAATGGTACTGGCGTTGATAGAACAGATCCAACTTGTCTGATTAAGGACACCTGCACATGTCACCCAAAGCCATATCTGTTCCATTCTCATGGGCTTTCCTATAAACTAGATTTAGCCAAACTCACTAACACAGAACTTATCCTGCCAAAGATATAACAGGTTCTCTGGCTTTAACATAAACCCATTACTTTTGAACATTACAGTGGGCTCTTGTTGTCTGCTGGGGTTTGGTTCCAGGACACACACACTCCCCTGGTGAATCTGTGGATGCTTGAGTCCCATTAAATACAATGGCATAGTAAAATGGTTTCCCTTATATAAAATGGCAAAATCAGGGTTTGCTATTTGGAATTTATACCTGTTTTTGGAGTATTTTCACGCCATGGGTGCTTGAATCTGTGGACAAGAATGGCCAATTATATGCAGTAACAGTCAGCCTCTCATAGCCATGTGTTTAGATTCAACCATTCCAAAGACAACCTTCGATTTTGCCATTTTATATGAGACACTTTACTATGCCACTGTATTTAAAGGGACATGAGCATCCATGGATTTTGGTATCTACAGGGGGTCCTGGAACCAAAACCCAGCAGATATTGAAGGCCCACTGTATTTGATTATTTGTAATATTTTTCAACTCAGATTAGTTTTCAAGGCAGAAAGCATTACAAACCAAACAGCATACCATACTGAAGGTCATAATTGGAAAGTTTCATGCTGAAAGTCTTTAAGAACCTCTTTCATTTTAAAGGCTTTTATTTTTAAGAGGGCCATGCTTTTAGAGCTGGCAGATCCCAAACAGTAATAAAAATAGAAGAATGCTGCACATAAAACAAACCAGTCTTGAAAAATTGCAGCATTCACAGTATGAATTTATCAGACCTGAGAAATCAGACAGGTAAGGCTTTCTCTTAAAGTATCTCAGACACAAGTAGTATAAAGCTTGGTCAAGAGCCAGCTCTTATCTTGGATGTGGGTTGTGACTAAGTGGAAGTCCATTTAGGAGTAGACGGTTAAAAAATATACAAAAGTCTCCTTTCATAATCCAAAAACTACATAATAATGTGCTTGCTATGTCATTTTAACAGAGATGACAGCAGCAATCTTATTTTTAATACTCCCATGCTATGACTTTCTTAACTTCAATGAAAAATATTCCTTTTTTGGCTTGGTTTCAACTTGAAATTTTCTAATTTATTTGACATCTGAAATATGCAGAACAAGTTATTGCATTTTCACACATTTCCTTTGCCAGTTTTGCCTCATGCATTTCACCATATGCTACATTGTCAAGTGTCTGAGAGATGGAACTATGTATAGGGTAAAATCTGAAATTTGATCGCCAAATGAAAGGATTTGTGCATTTGCTTTCATCATACATTCAATATTGAACATTGAAATGCAGTGTTTTGTAGATATGGGCAGACCAATCTTTGAACTTTGTTCAACAGCTCTTCATAAATGCTTGCACTGCATTTTGGGGCATATTATGCTCTGATTTCAACAAGAAATGCTGTCTCAACACACATACATAGGCACAAGGCCTGGCTGGTGGACAAATAGTCCTGTCTTTGAGCAGAGGGTTGGAATGCCTTTGGGAAACGGTTTCATACAAAGCTATTAAGAATTAATTCCAGAACATGTCTGAAGGATAAACATTTCCCCAAAGCTTTTACGTTTCTAAGAAAAATAATTTCCGACACTGAAGCCTGATGAAATCTCAATTGTTAGGGTGAAATTTTTTAAAAACCGCTCCTCTAGTAGGTTATTTAATTTCGTTGGGGTTCAACTACCTCGATACTCCAAGGGCCATCTGTTTATGTTTGATGTTCCAAAGTCCATTTAAAGAAAGGTTTTTTAAAAAGCAGCAGACAGAACAGAAAGCAGAGACCTTTCAACTGTAAATAATGCATACTGGGTTCTATAATAAGTATGGTGGATAAGCAAAACTATGTTCTGCACTCTATATTCCAGAAAGCTACAGCTTTTCAGGGGAAGGGAGAGGATTAAAAGTATATTAAATGTTAATATGTACAGGTAATTCCTTTAAAAGAGGAGAAACCGGGGGGGGGGGATCCACTTAGCCATTTTTGTGTTTATGTGAAGGACATTCCTGATGCCTATTTCATTAGAAAAATCAAGTGAACTTTACAAATGTTCATATAGGACACAGCTGTTTTTGTTGTTAATTGCTGTCAAGTCAACAGCAACAGCTTCTGTTCTGGGAGGGCCAGAGGAACATGTAAAACAACAGGTTCCAAAGCTGTCCTATTCCCCTTCTGTCCCCTAGAATTAGGGGACGATCTATGCCATATGTTCTTCCTATTGGAATTAATTCAGAGCCAGGGGAAGGGATGTTCAAAGGAAAACATACCCTGCAGTTGTTGTCTGGAAGAACCCTGGAAAGCCTTGTTTGTTAAGGCCAGAACCATTCTTGAAGGGATGGTTACATGAGCAAGGTAGAAATGGGAAACAGTTCTGTATTATAATATGCTTTAAAACTTGCTATCTTGAAAGTACATAAACACACAAATTTTGTATTCATATTTGTTAATGCAAAGAAAGATGCATGGACCAATAAAAGCTATTGGTCTTTGATGCTAATTTTCTGTCTACATGTTTCTTGCAGCTAATTGTACAGAGAATAAGAAAACTGGATGTACTTGTTGTTCAGCCAAAGAAATAAACATAAAATAATAGCTTCTGAGTTCTGTACGAAATGGTTATTTTGCCATAATTATTATACAGATATATAAGATCTTTACCGCCTTACGAAAGATGAATGGCAGTCAGCTAAAAGCAGCTGTTTACATTTCAACATGCCTTTGAAGCACTTCCATTCTGTTTCTGATGGAGACAATTGTAAAAGCATGCCTTTTGCCCTGATGGAAAAATCTATGTAGCAAAAGTCACACTTTTGCAACTGTCTCCCTCTGGACGACTTCATGCAGGGAGATAAGCAGAAAGCCACTTCTATCTCACTGCCTGTCCTTTGTAATGTGATAAGGACCTAAGGTTTTAAGAATCCAGGACAATCCTACCATTTCTGTATTACTCTGTGGTTCTTGGATTAAGTAGCTGGGAAGAGACTCCTCTAAAATATTTTGAATGGTCTACATAAAGGCAGTAGGAAAAAAGGAAGACCACATTACAGCTGGATAGATTCAATGCAAGTAGCCACAGTCCTGTGTTTGTCAGTAGGGCTGTTGATAACAGGATGACTTTGAGTCCTCTCATTCATGGGGGTTAGAGGAAAAAAACCGTAGGAAGTAAAATTAGTTCTCTTTCAAATTTGAAATGGAAATAAAGGTTAGAAGCAAAGGGGAAAATAAGCTTCTTTGGGCTTTAAAAAAATAGTTTAATATAAGGAAGAGACATAATTATAAATAGCTTTTTTTCAGTAAAAATATATATACATATTAACTAGATCACAATATGAACTGGAATGAATCATCATCATTTTAGCTTTGCTTCTCAGTCACTGCTAGAGGAGTCTGAGCTATCAGAGGATGAAGTATCTCTCCCCTTCTTTTGCTTCTTTTTCCCTTTTTTGTGGTGATGTTTTCTTTTCTTGGATTTATTCTTCTTCTCCTTCTTCTTCTCCTTTTTGTGGGATTTCTGTTTTTTTGATTTAGGCTCATCCTCTTCTGTAGCACTTGAGGAATAAGTCCTATTAGAATACAAAAATACAAACATCTGTGATGTGACAGTCCTTGATATTCAAAAATGACCACTCCATTATCACCTCAGTCTTCTCTTCTCCAGGCTTAACATATCCAATTGTCTCACATTTTCCTTATAAGGCTTAGTTTCTGGGCGCTTTTACAATCTCAGGCGGGTTACAAACTGCCAAGAAATACGTATGGAATACGTATTAGGGTTAGGAAGGGGCGGTGCTTCCGCACCCCCCTAACCCTAGTACGTATTCCATAAGTACAACATGGCAGCTTCCACATGGGGGCCGCCATGTTTACGTATCGGACGCATAGCGTATCAGACGTGTCGCGGCGCTAATGACGTCGCAAGTGCGCCAGCGGCGCCTTGCGACGTCATTAGGGCGCCGCAGAAAGAAGCTCCATTTTGGAGTTTCTTTTTTGCTCCGCAAGGGAGCCGTGCGGTGTGGCTGCGACGGCTCCCTTACGGAGCAAACGGCGGCGGCGGCAGACCGCCTCAAAGCGGCGGTCTATAACCCGCCTCAGTCACACTCCACTGCATACATTTCAGCTTGCTGATATCTTTGTTGAACTGTGGTGAACAGAACTGGGCACAGTATTACATGTGAGGCCAAATCAAAGTAATATTACTTCCCTTGATCTGGACACTAAAGATCAACACAAAAATGCCCAAAACTGCATTGCCTTGTTTTGCCACATCTCACTGATGACTCAACATTTACCATGCAGTCTACTAAGACTCCTAGATCCTTTTCACATCTACTCAAGCCAGATGTTCCCTATCATACTTGAACATATGGTTTTTCCTGCCTAATGTATCCTAAATTTATCTCCGTTGACATTCATTAAAAAATTTTTTTTTGACCACTACTCCAATCTCTTGAAGTCAACCTGAATCGTGAATTTAACTTATGAGGTATTAGCTATCCTTCACAATTTGATGTCCCCTTTACTCCTTCATGAAAGTTATTTAAAAAGATGCTAAACAACACTAGGACAAAACCCTGTGGCCTCTCACTTGTCACTTCTCTCTAGACTGGTGAATAACACTGGTAAGTAATTTTTGGGTTCAGTCAAACCACTTAACAATAGCATCATTTAGTTTACATTGTACCAGCATTACTGAAACCAAGATACATTACATCCACAGCGTTCCCCTGATCCACCAGGTTTGTAATTCTACTGAAAAAGGAGATAAGATTAGGCTGGCATGATTCCGAGTTGCTGTTGTCTGCCTTCAAATAATTTTCAATTTATCCTAAGGGATATCATGGCTGATTTTTTGGGGCAAGATTTGTTCAGAGGAGGTTCATTATTGCCTTTTTCTGAGGCCAAGAGTGACCTTGTTTCCATAAAGACATTAAAGCCTTTATTAACTGATAGGCCTACACTGGGCTTGTTAACAAAACATCAGAAAGCTGGGATTCAGCTCTGCCTTAGCAGGAATGATGATTCTGACAACAGAATGTCTGCTCAAAGCTGTCACAAAGACAAGCAAACATGGTTTAAACATTCTGAATTTGGCCGAATGTACATTTACGATCACAAAATCATAAATTAAAATTACTGTTTTGTAGGGGAAAAGGTACATTTTATTTATAATGCTTCAAGCACAATTTACAGCAATAGTATGTCCTATATAAAAATGTCTTAGGGATTCCTCATACTTAGAACAGACCAAAAGAAAGCAATGGACTTGCCAGTCATGATTAAATAGAAGTCCCATTTATTTTAATAGCTCTACTTTATGTATGATTAATTGTCTCAAACTCAATGTTGTAGAAGTATTTTGCTCTATTGCCTTTGGATAAAAAAAATCCAAGTGATTATCTACCAGATTTTAAAATTACACAATTGTACAGAGAGATTTATATGAGAAGGTAATATAAAAACAAGATTTTAAAAATTACTATCCAAATACTGCGCATGTAGGAAATATGATATAAAAGTGAAACAATATACCTTTTTCGTGCTTTCTTTAATTTTGATTTTTCTTTATGCTTCTTTTTGGCCTTTTTCTTATCTTCTTCAACACCAAAATCTATGAATTGAAATGATAAGATTTTAGAGCAACAACAAAACTTTCCTGATGCCTTTAGTTTATACTTTGCACCTGAGGTGCTTCCAGATAAAACTTTTTAGTATTACAATGTCCATTCAGTCTTGCAAATTCCACAAGTTCTGGGTTTTCATCTTTCTTCCCATCAAAACCCATGAGGAGGAAAACAAGAACTAGCTGGACAATTTATTTTGACTGATATTGCTGGAAGCCTTCTACTTGGAAGCACTCCTCACTGTAAAGACAAACTCCAAAAGATCATTCATTCTCTAGTTTGTTTGCTATGCTGCTAACTGCCAAGCTTGGAAGTAACTAAGTATAGATAATGAGTAACTTGAAAAAATATTTCTGCAATGAAGAAGGTGTTACAGGTATTACAAGTTGAATGTATTATAAATGTACCTTAACAAGGGATAATGCCACACCTTTTTGATGAAACACTAAATGGTGGTAGATGAATGTTATATGTTTTTAATGTTGATTTGTGCTGTGCTACATGCTGCTGAATGAAAAGCATCCATGTGGCTGGATTTTTTTTTAAGTAAGTAAAAAAGTGTATGTGCTTTTGAGAAGGAGAGTGTTCATTTAACAACTGTAACTACAACTACAACAGCAAATAACTAAGGGATATAACAGTAACCAATTACTTATTAAAAGCAATTTGTCAAGATCTTACTAACACCTTTAGTCCCAGCAGGGAAATAAATTGTGGTAAAAAGATAAAGAAGACAAATAGGATGCTTAAATTTACTCTGTTTTTCTGGTATGGGTTGCAGTTTTCCCAGTTCTTCTTCCTCACTGTCTTCACTGCTTGTGCTGCTGACATCTAGAACAATATCTCTTTTGGGATCCACTCGAAGAAAGTTTCGGCATTCAAATGTCAAATGGCCAGCTAAGTAAAATTCAACGAGAGAAGAATAAGTTAGGAAAGCCAACAAAAGAATGAACAAAATAATAATTTACTGTTCAGTGAGGTGGGATAACTTTTTCAATTTTAATCAAAATACAAGGAAGAAAAGCTGTCATTTATAACAATAAACTACTTGAACAGTTAAGTAAGATACCATGAAGAATAAATGCATGATAGAGAAAAGAAGACCTCCACTGTAACAGACACTTTGTTCAACTGCATTTATTTAGAATTTGAATGTAAAAACTATCTTTTCCAATAAAACGTGTAATTGGCTTGAACATCACAGTTTTCTAACCAAGTCCTGTTTTCAAATGTTCTGATGCTATAGAACACCAAATCAAACTAAGAGGACTCAAACATCACCTTGGATCCTATGCAGGGAGAAAGGATATAAGTTAATAAAATAATAATATCAAAAAGAGACAAAGCATGTCCTTCTACCAAATACTTCATGTCTCCCTTCCTTGCAGCAGGCAGCCTTGCTACTCCATTTTTGTTTAGTATAAGATTACTTCTATGGAAATGGGCTGCAACAGCCCCAACAATACAACCTCCTTGGAGACTCATTTGTCTAAGAGTAAACATGTATTTGATCATTATTTTTCTGAATTATAAATTTTAGATTTTAATTGGATCATACTTGGCCCATTCTCCTAGGGTGGCTCTGGGCAAGCTGCAAACTGTGCCATAACAGCCACTGTCGTCTTGTGAGACTCCAAGAGTAAAATAATATTTTTAAAAATATTAATGTACAGAAGCAACAAGAATGATAATTTTGAAGTGGGTTAAATCCAGTGTTGAGATAATGTATTTACACTGGCATAATAGGTTGCCTAATTTCCTCCCTCCTCCAGCCAGCCACCCTGCTTTAAAATCTGTTCCACTCCTCTACAGCAGATTTTCAGGTTGAACAAGAACAGGTGAATTCCTTCTCCCGACCTTCTGCTGACAGAATGCTTCCATCAACACTGATGAGTCATAGCTAATAACTTTTCTCATGAAACTTAGAATCATAGAATCGTAGAGTTGGAAGAGACCACTAGGGCCATCCAGTCCAACCCCCTGCCATGCAGGAAATCCAAATCAAAGCATCCCTGACAGATGGCCATCCAGCCTCTGTTTAAAGACATCCAAGGAAGGAGACTCTATCACCCTCCGAGGGAGTGCATTCCACTGTCGAACAGCCCTTACTGTCAGGAAGTTCCTCCTAATGTTCAGGTGGAATCTCTTTTCCTGTAGCTTGCATCCATTGTTCCGGGTCCTGTTCTCTGGAGCAGCAGAAAACAAGCTTGCTCCCTCTTCAATATGACATCCTTTCAAATATTTAAACAGGGCGATCATATCACCTCTTAACCTTCTTTTCTCCAGGCTAAACATCCCCAGCTCCCTAAGTCGTTCCTCATAGGGCATGGTTCCCAGACCCTTCACCATTTTTGTCGCCCTCCTTTGGACACGCTCCAGTTTCTCAATGTCCTTTCTGAATTGTGGTGCCCAGAACTGGACACAATATTCTAGGTGGGGCCTAACCAAAGCAGAATACAGTGGCACTATTACTTCTCTTGATCTAGACACTATACTTCTATTGATGCAGCCTAAAATAGCATTGGCCTTTTTAGCTGCCGCATCACACTGTTCACTCATGTTCAACTTGTGGTACTCCAAGACCTATGTCAGAGGTCCTGCTGTATTAGAGGTATGTAAATCTAAAACCATTTAATCCGGCACAAGTAACAGACAAGTCCTTCCCCACCGTTATATGATTTGTTTCTGGTTAACATTTGCCTGGTCTCCTCAGTACAGGCCTTCAAGAGAGTCTTAAAAACATTGGCTAGTATTCTGTACCAGCTAGTTAGTTAAGTATAGGCAGCGTGGTATAGTGGTTTGAGCATTGGACTACAACTCTGGAGATCAGGGTTCAATTCACGGAATGAAGCATAAAAACCCAGTGGGTGACCCTGGGCAAGTCATGCACTCTCAGCCTCATAAGACTTTTTACACGGGGACCTATGTGCTTCCTTCCCGAAAATGGTTAAAGTGCTGGCATCCCGGAAAAGCAAGCCCATTTGCTAACTGTTATCAGATACAGAGCACAACAGGAGGTTAAAGGCACAGTAAAGTGGATCTAATGCAAATTTGGGTATCAAACGGAGGAGGACAAATCCCCATTACCAGCTTTTATGCGCATGCTTCAAACTGTCATTTCAACAAGCTCTCCATGCTCCAGAGAGGGAAGGGTGCCCCATCACCCTGTCATTGCCCGCTGCCTCTGTCCCGCCAGGTGCACACACTTAGCGGCCCCCTCCTCGTGAGCTGCTCCCTCCCAACTTGGAGATTGCCCTCTCTGGGGAGTGGAGGAGGAGAAGAGGAGAGGAAGCTTGATCTGGCCATGCAACTCAGCTCTCTGAGAGGCTAGAAAGAGCCAAGCAAGGAGGGACTGCCACCTGGCCAACAAATAGAGCTGCGGCGACAGTTCCAAAGAAGCAGGAGCAGCAGAGGACAGAGCAGAAGGCCAAGGCAAGCAGCAGGGGGTCAGCAGCAGCGCCAGGAGGACAGGTGTTGTGCGCCTGAACCCCTTCCCCCCTTTAAGGGAAGCCATGGAGGGAGAGAGGCAGCGGCTTGGGGGATTCGAGCTGCCCCCCCCCCAAACTCTAGACCAGTGCTCCAGGGGTTGCTGCCAACCTCCCATTCTGCTCACCCACCCCCTCCACCACAGCTCTGAGGCAGAGAAGGAAGAGAGGAGGCTCGCCTTGAGAAGAAGGAGAAGCAGTGGCAGTGCGGCGGAAAGGGAACCGTGATGAGGGCTTGGGCTTCATTCCCTCAAGGGCCCAGGGTTGTGGGTGGCTCTTCTGCCTGAAGGAATGCAGAAAAGCAGCATGGGAATTGTAGTTTGTTTGTAATGAAGGAAATCCATGGTCGATGTAGATAAGCATTTCACAACAAGGCAAAAGTGAATTGACTGCAAATTCGCTGTGCAAAAGGATTTATAAATTTGCTTTTTCACTGAATTTAGCTATTCCTGGGATTACTCGTGATTCCATGTGGATTGGCTTTGGGCTGGCTCTGACGCCGTGTGATATTCACTTGAAAAATAATGTCAAATCCCCTTGATGACCCTGGATTCACCCTGGGATAACCTTCCAATTTTCCCCGTGTGAAAAAGTCCATAGTATGAGGGGCTGTCCACATGGGCCAAAAAGCCTGTTTTTCCACTGGCTTTGTGTCATCCTCGAGGAGAAGGAAGAAAGAAAGGTAAAGGATCAGCCAGGATCCTGGCAGACTGGATGCATATCTGGCCCAATCCTGGGTTAAGCAACCCTTAACATGAGTCAAGTCAGTTTGCTGAGCAGTTTCCTTGAATCTTCTTGGCAACCCTCAGCTGTTTAGACATCCTGTGTGCTCCTTACCTTCCTCTGAGTCTCTGCTACTGAGCAGACCCTTGTTGCTGCGCCTAACGTGGAAATGGGGCACCTGGCTTCACCCCTATGCTTGCATGAGAGATTAATACATTATTGATTGGTTACTACAATCCCTGCTTTCCTCTTTTTTTGGAACTGAAACATTTGAGTGCTTCCAGTCTGAGGGCCATTGTTTTGTTTTCCATATATGTTGGAAGATTTTTGTCATCACTTGAATGGATTACATCTCTAAAGCTTGAAACAGCGTGATGCAATCTACCTGTGGTGATTTATTTATCCCAAGAGCTTTGACAGCAGCTTCCGTTCCACTTTCTTAAACTGTGAATTTATCTGTCACTTTTGCCCCCTTTTTATATAGCTCCTCAAGGTATTGCTCCCACCATTTTTTTTCGGGATTGTATAATGGATTCCCCCGTTCTTCATATGGCATCTCCATTCTTAGTTTGAATTTCAGGTATACTGATGTGTTTGCATGAGTTAGGATTGTTCAGTTGTGATTATTTAGTTTTGTGGGTTTTTTTGTTTTGATAGTTTGTTTAACTGTTGATGTAGAAGTTGAGGATGTTGAACATTTTGTTTTGTTTGTTAAGTTTTTCTTAAAAGTAATATTTAATAATAAAATTTGTATTTTTAAAATTTCCTTTAATTTCTTGGATCTTGTGAAAGAGTTTGCTTATTCTACCCTTTTGGTTGCCTTCGATTTCTTTGCATTGGTTATTATAATCAATAACTGTTTTACATTGGTGTTTTTAAAAGGATTGCTTATATTATTATTATTATTACTACTACTATTATTATTAGTTTTAATTGATATTGTAAGCTTCCTTGAGTTCCATGCTGGGAAGAAGGTAGGATATAAATTAGGCAAACAAGTAAACTGTGCTAGAGCATAAAAAATGAAACTGTGAGAAAAGTGTAAATAGAGATGAGGACTATTGCTGCACCAAGATTAATTAAAATGATTTATGAAAATGAATTAAGCTCTTTCAAGTTTTCCATCCTCCTTTCCCACCATAGCCACCAATATACCCAACCCTCAAACTGTCAAATTATTGAGAGCGGGACCTCTTGAACTAATGTAGAATGGGACACTGGAAGGAACTCAAAAAGAAGGGAATTCAACAGCTTCCTTCACCCAATTCAGACTGTTCAGTAGGCCTTCATATTGTCTGGCAAAATCTGTGTGTGCTGCATGAGGTAGAAAGAGATATACAAACCTTTCTTCCATGAACTTCCTTTCATTCACTTATCTTAAAAGCCATTTTGCTGACCATTATATTTTTTTAAGTCAGTCTCAACTACCCACATATTAATTTTAATCAGACAATGTCATAGAGAAGTAGTGATGTTTAACATAAAATCTTAGGCAATTATATCTTGGTAGATACTTACGATAGCCACATTTCTTGCACCCTGCCCTGATGTTATCTTTATTACCACCTGAAAAAGCCAAATACATTTCATATTAGTTTTGGAAATGGTTCAAAATGTGTACTACACAGGATAACACAGAGAACAGAGAACAATAGATCTACTAAACACAGGAGCAAAATTGCCTATTTGCATTGCTATACATAACAAAGTGGTGGTGGGTTTTGTTTTGTTTTGACACAACTTGGTTATCTTCCCATAGACATTTACAAAGGTTAGGGCCAATGGAAGTTGCAGGCCAAAAACATCTGGAGGATGATTCTGTACTCCAAGGTTCGAATCCTGTCTCTGTCATGTAAACCCGCTGGGTGACCTTAGGCAGGTGGCATTCTCTCAGCCTCAGAAGATGGTAATGGCAAACCCCCTCCAAAGAAACTTGCCAAGAAAACTCTGTGATAGACTCACCACAGACTTAGGCTCATCATAAGTCTGAAACAACCTGAAGGCACAGAACAACAACACAATAGTTCTAAAACCTACTGTGTTTTAAAATTCATTATGTCACTGTCTATTCAAGTGCTCACCCACTTAATATGAAAGAACTGTAATTATATTATGCTCTGACAATATGTTATCAAAATCATCATTGCATTACTAGTATCCTTCTTGGTAAACAGTGCCACCAAGGGGAGAAAAACATGACAATTCGTAGCTCCCTTTGCAAGTTCTTTCAGGAAGCTGGTTTTACACAGGTTGTATTTCATCATGAGGCAGTGGGCAAAGGTTTAAACTGAGGATGGGAAACTCTACCCACAATGCTAATGTAACTCTGCTGTCTTCATCCTGATTGGGAGTAGTTGAAAAGAGTACATTGGCCTGTTACAAACGGGCCAGAAAGTACGCGCAGAGCGTGTACTAGGGTTAGAAAGGGGCGGTGCTTCCGCACCCCCCTAACCCTAGTGCGCGCTCTGTGCGCACAAAATGGCGGCGGCCGTTCCACACGGCCGCCGCCATGGCGACGTCATGACCGCGCCGCCTCTATACGGGGCGGCGCGGACATGGCGTCCTTGCTCCGCACCAGGGCGCTTAGTTTCGGAGCTCCTTCCTGGTTTGGTCTGCTGGGCGCAGCCTTCACACGGCTGCACCCAGCGGACCAAAGGAGAAAGGGGCCAAGCAGCCCTTTCTCCTCCTCCCCACCGCCGCGGGGGCCTTTTACCGCTTCCCCGCAGCCTGAAAAGCGGCGGATCGGGGCCTCAGCGGCTGCCGCTCTGAACACTGAGGCCCCAATACCCCGGGGAAAGGGGCGGGTGCAGCCCGCCCCAAACGGGCGGTCTGTAACCCGCCATTACAAAACCTTCCTTGTATGCATCCAAGACAGAACCTATCAACTGCTCCCTCACCTACTGATCAGTTTTCCTTGATGGAGCATACTCAGTAGCCTATCTTCCCTCAGATCACTCCAGAATAATGTCTGGCAGGAGCGACAGAAAAACTAAATTAAAAAAAAACCCTCTCAATTACTTCAGATACCATGGTGGAGTGCTACAGAAGATACTTACTGTATATACTCATATATAAGTCTAGAAATTTTAGTCAAAAATATGACCCAAAACCCCTGGGTTGACTTATTCATGGGTCAATGTGAGTACTGTCCTTCAACTCATACACACACACATGAAAGGAGCCATCCCCTATCTACTCTCAAATCCATCATCCAGCCTTTTGAGCACAGTTATGCCTGCCAGAATTTTCTAGATTCTTTGGCATCATTTTCCTTTGCATCATCCTTTACATCCTTTGTTTCCATCCCCCCCCCCGAAGTTTTACCCTCAACTTATCCACGGGTCATAAAAAAATCCATAATTACAATTTTGTCACAATTATAATGTAAGTCTTAGGAACTTGATATGGTTTGAAAATATCTAAATCCACAATAAATTCTATTCTATTATCCACTGCAGCCCTGTGGCTGCTGCTGCTATCGAAACACCTTGTTTAATATAATGTAATATTTATTTAAGAGTTGGAGATTATTTATTGTTTTCCCATCTTTCTCAGGGATGAGCTAATGCAACCATTAGTGAGTAAAGTAACAACTGCCATCCAGTGTCATTGGCCATGCTGGGTTGTGTGAATGGGAGTTGGGAGTCCAGTAACATCTGCAGGGCCACATATGTTGCTGACATTTGTGTGATGCTTCATGTTCAGTTTTATTACTTTACGTATTATCATCTTAATGCTGTAATACATTCGTGGTTTTTTTACCCATTTTTGTATCTTGAACCTGTGGTATAGATTTTTATAATCAGTTTTATAACTACAGTATGTCTCATTTTTAGGTACTGTACTTCTAATGTACTTATATTGCTTTACATTTATATGACAGCCATACAGTACTCTATATACATCTCAGATTCTGTGTTATTACATTTTAGTTCTTTTCTAATTGCTATAGAATTTCTATAGGATTTTATAGTGTGTTTTACTTGTTTTAGTGTTATTCTGAAATGGCTTAAGGGCTAATCAATAAACATTTCTTCTTCTGTTAACTGTCGCCATGCCCTGTTAAGAGAGGTCTAGTGCACAAACTTAAACTGCAGCATCTGAATTCTCTAGAGGAAAATTCTACCTGATCAAACTACAATTTACAGGATTACTTAGGATGGGGTCATGAGAGGTAAGGTGATTTCAAACTATTGTAGGTGTGTAATGTGGGTTCGTTATCTGGAGAAAAACGAAGGAAGACCATCCTAGCAAGTGGAAGCCATCTCCCACTTTCTGGCCTGAGAAGGAGCAGGTGCAGGAGATAGCTTCCCCTTCCCTTCAGAAAGAACACTTCACTACAACTGTCAGCAGTTTTTGGATGCAGAACCAAAGAGAAACTTGCTCTGATCCTAAGGAAGTGTTGTGTGGCGGGAAGAACTGGTGTGTGGAAGTACATTTGTTGCTTATAACCCCTTTGAGATCCGTTTGATTGAAAGTTGGGGTGTAAATCTTGCCAAAAAATGTTTTTATACTCTTCTGCATCCATTTAAGGCAGAGGAGACACCAACTACCTCTCTGGCCATTTCGACAACCACGGATGGACCCCTTTTCTCCTTGCATGCTTTCAAGTCATTTCCAACTTACGGCGACCCTAAGGCAAACCTATCACGGGGTTTTCCTGGCAAGATTTGTTCGGAGGTGGTTTGCCATTGCCCTTGCCATCCTCTGAGGCTGAGAGAGTGTGACTTCTTGCCCACGGTCACTCAGTGGGTTTCATGGCTGAGCTGGGAATCGAACCCTGGTCTCCAGAGGCACAGTCCAACACTCAAACCATGACACTAGGCTGGCCCTTCTTTTCATGCCACATAATTAGATAGGTGCCTATGCAAAATATGCAAAGTAATATAGAAAGAAAGAGGGAAGGAAAGAAACACTGAGGTGAGCAGTGAGCAAACTGTGGCCTCTGGGAGGTTGCAGCATGGAGGAAAGCGCTTTGGAAAAGACTGTTGGAAAGGATTCAGTGAAACCTCAGTTTCTTCTTTTAGCCATGAATTGGGACCAAGGGATGCCAAAGAAGCAGGGAAATTAACAAGAGGCTCCACACTTGTTTCTCTGTCGCAGTATATAGTAACAATATACACTCGTCCCGCCGGGTTTGTGGCTCTGATATCTGCGGCTTTCATTATTCACAGATTTAATTAATCTGTTCTCTCTAGGAATATCTAGGTCCTCCTGTGCAACTCTATGGTCAACTTCAACCAAGAGTCACACTGGAGGACCCAGAGACTCCTAGAGAGGACTTGTAGCTCCTCCAGCGCAACTCTATGGTCAATGTCTGGCAGATGCAGAGCACAGAGTTGTCCTGGAGGACCCAGAGATCCCTAGAGAGGTGAAACATAAGTAGAAGCATAAGTCTTTCTGTTACTGCAGTCTCTCCATATCCGCGGGGTCTTGTGCCCCTGACCTCTGCCAACATGGAAGGACAAGTGTATTCCAATGGATGCCACCGTGGCACTCTCTCCTTCAGAATGGACATAGGCCAGTGCATGGGGCATGGACTCTGGGGACTGGGTTCGAATCCCTGCTCAGCCATGGAAGCCCATTGGGATCAAGGCTCCAATCCCCCAGCACTGAGCCAGGGGCTGTTTCTGCGGTGTGCTTTGGACCCAGGTCCCACTGAAGCATTAATTGATGATGATGATGGGATCTATTCCTCAGTGATTTCCCCTCCTCCCCTACAGCCTCCACATGGGACTCCTTTCAATCCCAGATGTGAAAAACGAAAAGCGGAGTAGTTACTATCAGTCGTTACTCCCTCCGTTACCTCGCCCTTGAGCAGCTCACCTGGCGCCGCCATACAGAGCCTCCGCCACCTCCTCTTCTCTTCTATGGGTGACTTCCCCGATGAACAACGCTGCTCTCACCCCCGCCAGAAAACTTAGACTCGTCCACTAAGGGCTGTACTACTAGCAACGAAGGGGGGAAGCAACAAAAGTGCCCTATTCACTCATATGGAGACAGCCACAAACCACCCCTCCTTTGCAGAGTGGTACCTTCCAAGGAGCCCCGTTCTGTCCCCACTTCCCTTGCAATGGAATGCTCCTCTCCCTAGCAGCCAATCAAGTCTTATGGCAGAGGGCGGGGCCTGCACGCTTGATTGACGGAGGCCCAAGCCAGTAGCAATGCAGGAAAGTTTGTCCTCTGGAAGAATTGTGTCCAATCGGTGGTTCCCAAACGTTGGTCCCCCTCCGAATGTTTTGGACTTCAGCTCCCAGAATTCCTGACTGTTGGCCAAGCTGGCTGAGGCTTCTGGGAGTTGGAGTCCAAAACCCCCCTAGAGAACCAGAGAATCACTGGACTAGGGAAAGCCTGCATTTTGTGCATTTTGGTTGTTCAAATAAAGGGTTTTGTGGATTTCTTGGGTGATATTGTACTTTGCTGTATGGCCAGCACGGCTACCCTGGATAGGTTTATGGGGCACCTGCACTGTAGAAATGATGCCATTTGCAAAACTGCAAGAGATGATACAATAAGGAATGCATTATGAGGGAGCAGACTGAAGCCTAGGGAAGCCCCTGCTGCCGATGTCTGTCTTTCAGTGAGCCTCAAAGGCGCTGCAAGATCTCTCGGCATTTCCAGTTCTCCCATCATCCTCAGCCTTCCTCCGCAGCCGATCAGGCGGAACTGCTTCGAGGCGGAACGAAACAGCTGCGGGCAGCGATACTCAGCCGGAAGCCATTGGGCAGAGCACGGCGGGCTGTACCATTCTCCGAGGGGGGACTCCCCGCGCTGCGAGGGATCTGGTGCTAGGAATTAGATTAATACGCACTCAAACGCTGCTTTAATATGCCATAGCTTCAAATCTACGTCGACACAGCTCTTCCCGGCGCCGAAGAGGACATCTTGGAGCCCTTTCTTCCGCGTCGCTGCCCCCGCGCACCCCCGCCGAGGAAGTGGTGGTGCCCGGCTCTCAAAATGGCGGGAGGTTCGCCCTGGAGCCTGAAGTAAGAAGGAGACTCTCCTGCTGCTGGGCTCTGGCTCCTCGCCATGAGCAACATCTACATCCAGGAGCCCCCGACCAACGGAAAGGTGAGGGAGGGAAGGAAGGAAGGAAGGAGGGAGGCGGCCCCCGCTGATGCCCAGGAGGGCTGGATAAACGCCTGGTCCTTGGGTTTGTTTACCTTCTTGGCAGGAGATGGAGTGGGAATCTATGGGGAAGACCCCAAAGCAGTGGCTTATCCGGGGCTGGCTTTCCTCATTGGCCTCCTCCTCCTCCTCCTCCTCTTCCCATTTCACCCTCAGGGACGCTTCTTTTGTATTAACGCAGAGAGACCTCGTAGCCCCTTTGAGACCCACTGAAAGAAAGAGGTTGGGAGCAGGAGCATTACTGGACTTACCTCTACTTCTGAGACAGATGGGCTTTAATGATTAATATCCCCACAATAGATTGGTAGCAAATGGCTGTGCAGTGGATGCCTAAAAGTGAGGTTTTTGAGCTGAGGCCTTGTGAAGAAAGAGGATGCTGAAAAGCACTTGCAGCAGAATGTTTAGAGACAAGAAGGCGGCCTTTGGAGGTCCATCAAGGCACCTGGCCCTGCTCTGAAGGCCATCATGATCAAGGATAGGAATATCGCATGGGCGATAAGGGTGATGGGACAGTCCAAATGGGCCTTAATATAGTCGGGTATATTTGTTCTGATTGCAAGAAAGTTCTGTACGTTTAAACTTTGAACCATCCAACAGAATGTATGTTAGGGACCTCTGTGTTTGAATTACTATAAAGGTAGCCATTTTCTTTTATTCACATATATATATATATATATAAGCCACAAATACACACTCACATATATGCCATTGGTATGCAGGAAATGTCACCTCAAATTCAAAATCCTTTGTGTATGGAAATGAAGTGGCTCAATTTGTATGCTGTTTATTTATTTATTATATTGATATTGATGTAAATAAATATTCAAAGATATAGCTGCGTTAGTCTGTAGAAGCAATATGTAGAGAGATCTTGTAGCCCCTTTCAGACTCACTGAAAGAAAGAAGTTGGCAGCAGGAGCTTTCATAGACCAAAGGCCGAGTACAGACTGGCGCAAAGCATGTGGAAATGCCAATTCGTATTCAAAATCCTTTGGGTATGGAAACGAAGTAGCAAGTCCAGTTTTAACACGGTCATTTGGACAAAGACCAAGCTGAGTATTTCCATGGGGCATGGAAATGAGATGGCAGGACTAGTTTGGCTTTGGAAGGTGGGGAGGAGAGATGAGTGTAGGATGCTCCCGTGAGGATGGGGTCAGAGACTGTTGAAATGTCTGTAGTGAGCCAGGAAGACACTGTCCCTGTTCAGTCTATTGCTGAGGAGG
This sequence comes from Sceloporus undulatus, assembly GCF_019175285.1. Classification (NCBI taxonomy): domain Eukaryota; kingdom Metazoa; phylum Chordata; class Lepidosauria; order Squamata; family Phrynosomatidae; genus Sceloporus; species Sceloporus undulatus. Next base: position 295,701,472 of record NC_056523.1, on the reverse strand, counting down.
CTGTAGTTTATGGATGACGTTATGGACGAAATTTGTTTAAATATGCATAGTTTCATGTGGTTAAAGTTGGATGTTTTTTTAAAAAATCTTTTTTTAAATTTGAATTTTTCTTTTATTAAAAAGAAACATCCTGGGGCCTGGCCTTTCTCCTCCCTCTGAGCCTCACCCCATTGCTTCCCTGTTTTAAGGGATGCAGGCGAATGCCACAGCCGATTTCTGCCCAAATGCATCTGTCTGAGGAGGAGAAAGGGTGTCACCCCTCTTAGGGTGTCACCTGGTATGGTCTGCACACGCACACCCCGCACCACCCTAGTGACGCCACTGCCCCAAGGGCCATGCAGTCCACACACACACCCCCGCCACGTATGTGCCTGTATAATACACAAATAAAACACTTTTGGAAGTTGGCTGTCTGATCTCCCTTTAAGGACTGCCAAGCAGCTTGTAAAAATTTAAACCCATCATTTTGTGTCCTAGTAGGGTCCATATACATTAGAAGTAATGCAGTTAGACACCACTTTGTGAGACATCTTGCCTTCCCTGTCACAAATCTCTGGTGCCACAACAAACTACAAAACCCAGAATTCCATAGTGTTTGAGCCATGGCAGCTAAAGTGATGTCAACCTGGATTATTTTTGCAATGCAGATGCAGCCTAAGTGTAGTAGCTATGGAATCCTGGGATTTGTAGTTTTGCAAGGTCTTCAGCCCTCTCTGCCAATGAGTGTTGATGTATCTAAAAGGTACAAGTCCCAGGACTCTGTAGGATGGAGCCATGGCAGCCAAACTGGTATCAAACTGCATTATTTCCGTGGTGTAGATGTATTCTAAGTCTTTGAAAGGGCAAAACACAAGCTTGCTATATGTTTTGTATAACATTTATTTTATTTATTTCCTTTATATCCTGCCTTTCTCCCTGGTGGCGCCCCAGAGGGACCCATTTAGGTACTGTATTTAACAGTGAGTGGTTTGACTGCTGGATTACAACTCTGGCAACCAGAGTTCAAATCTCTGTTTGCCCAAGGTAATCTACTGAGTGGCCTATGGCCTTGGCCAATTCACACTCTCTCAACTTCAGAGGGGGGCAAAGGCAACCTCTCCTCTGAGCAAACCTTGCCAAGAAATACCTTTGATAGGTTTTACTTCAAGGTTGCCATAAATTGGAAAAATTATGAAGGCACACACCAATCATATCACTTTTAAGTCTTCTCCAAGACAAACGTACCAAGCTCCCTAAGCCATTCTTAACAGGACAACAACAACAACAACAATAATAATAGGATTTATTTATATGTCACCTAATTACTGGGAATCCGGGCAGCTTACAACAGAGGGGGTAATAGGCAGTTCCCTGCCCTCAGGCTTACAATCTAAAAAGACACGACACAAAAAGAGAAGGGAATGATGGGGGAAGGGTATCAGGTCCAGCATTCTTCTCTCCCTCTGTGGCCTGGACCAAGGCAGATGGACTGGAGGGAGGGCTCTTCTTCTTCAGGCTAGCCCTGATGGAGCTGGGCCTGCCTGGTCAACTCCCTCATAGGCCAGAAGATGACAGTTATGGAGGGAGGAGTCTCTTCTTCCAGACTAGCCCTGGTGGAGCTGGGCCTGCCTGGTCAACTCCCTCGCAGGCTGGAGGATGGCAGTTATGGAGGGAGGAGTCTCTTCTTCCAGACTAGCCCTGGTGGAAGCTGGGCTGCCTGGTCAACTACCCTCGCAGGCTGTGAGGATGGCAGTTCTGGAGGGAAGAGTCCCTTTTTCCAGGCTAGCCCTGATGGAGCTGGGCCTGCCTGGTCAACTCCCTCATAGGCCGGAATATGATAGTTATGGAGGGAGGAGTCTCTTCTTCCAGGCTCGCCCTGGTGGAGCTGGGCCTGCCTGGTCAACTCCCTTGCAGGCCGAAGGATGGCAGTTCTGGAGGGAGGGGGTCTCTTCTTCCAGGCTAGCCCTGATGGAGCTGGGCCTGCCTGGTCAACTCCCTTGCAGGCTGAAGGATGGCAGTTCTGGAGGGAGGGGTCTCTTCTTCCAGGCTAGCCCTGATGGAGCTGGGCCTGCCTGGTCAACTCCCTCATAGGCCGGAAGATGATAGTTATGGAGGGAGGAGTCTCTTCTTCCAGGCTCGTCCTGGTGGAGCTGGGCCTGCCTGGTCAACTCCCTTGCAGGCCGAAGGATGGCAGTTCTGGAGGGAGGGATCTCTTCTTCCAGGCTAGCCCTGATGGAGCTGGGCCTGCCTGGTCAACTCCCTCATAGGCCAGAAGATGACACTATTTACTGTAGTGAAGTCTGTTTTGAAGAAATGTTTTGTTTTTTAATTTTAAAAAGTGCAGTATTGGGATTTGTTATGTGCCTTCAAGTTGTTTCTGACTGATGGTGACCCTAAGGTGAACCTATCATGGGGTTTTCTTGACAAGATTTGCTCAAAGAAGGTTTGCTATTGCCTTCCCCTGAGGCTGAGAGCATGTGGCTCAGTGGGTTTCATGACTGAGTGGTGAATAAAACTATATTTTCTCCAGAATCGTAGCCCAGCACTCAAACCACTTACACTACAGTGACTACAACCCTTTTAAAATGTGAACTGTTGCTCCTGGAGGCGGCACAAGTAGACTTTGAGTCTGCATGCTTCCCCAGGGCTGTATGCTGCCCATCCCAATGTTATTCAAATTGTGCCAAAATACAGACTTTTCCCAGTCTTCTGAACTGAAGAGGATTTACTTTTCTGAGAAACCAGGAACTGCTTCTGGCTTCTATTGACTATGTGTGCCCAAGAGACTCATGGATTTTTTTCTTCTTCACTGCTGCTCAAATTAGGAACCCTCATTTGTCTGCAGCTGAAAGGCCAGTTTCTGACCAAAATGCTACTTTGGGAATTCTGATGACATCAAGGAACAAGCCAATTTGAGTTCTTTCTCTTCTGTACACTCCACACACACACACAAACCCCATGTCACTGGAAAACAGGACCATATGAAAGGGCCTTCTGATAGTGTACAGCCTCAAGATTTCTAAAGTTATAGGAGATTGTCTATAATGGTTATGAGGGAGTTGACCAGCAAATGGAGAAAGTGTTGGGTGTGCTCTTTCCCTTGCACTGTTCATTCGTGGAATATGTTCAGCAGTGGGTATGGTGACTGTGATCATCAAATTTAACATGGCTTTATATTATGGTAGCTCTCCTCGGCCTGGGGAACTCCAGATGTATTGTACTACTACTCCCATCATTCCTGTCCAGAATGGCCAACACATGTTATGTAATCCCAAATGTCTGAATGGTACATGATGGGGAGAAGTGGAAAAATATAGCATTGGAAAAATCTTTCACACTAGATCAGTGCTTGGGACTCAGATATTTACTGAACAGCACAAGAATAATTAACACGGTGCTACACTGGGTGCAAAGCTGAAGTGAATTACAGAGACAGTGTAGCACAATTGGGTACTAAAAGAGTCCCCAAATGGGATATTCAGAACTTTGAAAAGTTACTTTTTAAAAACTAAGCTCTCAGAATCATTATCCAGTATGGCCAGTTATGGTTAAAAAAATAGTAATTTTCCCAAGCTGTGAAGACACACCCAACTAAAGGTGGTGGCAGGTTTGGGTGTGCAATGCCGGTACCCTGGTGAGATCAAACTCTTCTACCCAAAAAAAGGCTCTGAAGCTGAATATAAAGTTCAAAAGGGGGAAAATTTAATTTAAAGGACAAAATAAAGAGTTTTCTCCTCCCCAGCTCTACACAAAAGGTACTTTACAGTTTCAGCAGTCTTCCGGATGTCATCTTTCTGGGTCTGATGTTAGTTTGCTCTCCTCACTCAATGGAGCTGGTGCAGGGTCTTTCTGAATTCCTCTATTTTCTTGCTGATGGTAACTAATTTGGCTGAGTTGGTAACTAAAATGGCTAAAACCTGGTAACTGAAATGGTCAAAGTGTAAGAAATGCCCTTTCCGGCTGTCTGGGCCTGTTTGCCACCAAAAGACAGCTCTCTACCTGCTCACAGCAAAGACTGCTCCAAACTAAAAGCTTCCAGCTACAGCCGAGCATGTTGGGAAAGGGCAAACCAAACTTGGAAATAATGCAGGGGAAACCTACAGCTCCTCCCACAAACTAATACAATGAACTTTTCTACACTAAAATAATCTATGTCCTGAACCAATGTGAAAGAAAAGGCAGGGGAAAGTCAATCAGTCCTGGCAGGACATCACACAAGCCTTGGACATTTTAATTGTGAATTCTGCTTTCCAACCGCAGTTTAGGTGTGGTGTGGTTTAGGTATGATGTGGTATTGAGCTGTGGGAGTTTCAAAACAGGGCAAGGATTTAAGAAGGGAGAATTGCAGTGGTAGTTATGAAAATAAAGATTAAAACTGGATATATTGCCTGTAAGTGGGACTTTCTTGTTCTCGTGTATAGCAATACTCTGAAGAAAGGGGAGTTTCTGGTCACAGATGAGTGCAAGTTGTTCTTACTAGATTTGACAAACTAGAACATGCACCTGTCTTTGAACCTGAATTCTGTTTTTCTCCAGGTTTTACTGAAAACAACTGCTGGAGACATTGATATTGAACTATGGTCAAAAGAAGCTCCCAAAGCATGTCGGAACTTTATTCAGCTTTGCATGGAAGGTAAGATAATATATTTGCATGTTAACTGAGGTACTACATTTCAACAGGAATGCATATTCTTTATTACATTTCTTTACAGAGTATTACAGATTACATTGACGTACTGTTTGGAAGCTAGAAATACTGACTTTTGTTTTGTTTTGTTTTGTTTTAATGAGTAGCTGGCTGCTGTTGTGTCTGCTAGGAAGAACTCATAAGTTTTTTTTAACCAACTTTGTATTGCAGTTTGTGAGCAGGAGAAAAACAGAAGTACTGTATTTTCTGTCTTATAAGACTACTTTTTAACCCAGGAAAATCTTCTCAAAAGTCAGGGGTTGTCTTATACGCTGGGTGTCATCTTATAGGGTGGGTGCTGAAACATCCGGACTGGAGAATCTGCGGTCACTGCATATGATGGGGAGAGCTCAAAAATGGCTGCGGCCACATCCCCGCCGTATACGGCAACCCTATGAAAGCAGCAAGGACAGCACTGTACAAATACGATAGAAGAAAATCCACTCACCAGGATTCGTGGATAGAAATGACTTAATGTGGTCCCAATGATGAGGTGAGGGGGCGCCTCACCAGGAAGGTGTAAGTAAAGGGCGGAGCAAGCTGCAGGCGTCCGGGACACCCAGGGTATGGAAAAAAGAGACGTGTTTGCGTTACTGCTCTGATAGTCTTGGAGACAGGGAGGGCTGGCCAGGCAGGGAGAGCTGACCAGTCCAAACAGGCTTTGTATAAAACAAGTTTTCCTGCTAAGTACCTGCATGTGATAAGCATTTGAATTAAAAATTACCATATTGAAATCAAATATGATGTTTTTAAAAAATTTTATTTGGTGGGCATTGGAAGAGGGATAGTCTTATACGGCAAGTATATCCCAAACTCTATATTTTAACTGGAAAAGTTGGGGGTCGTCTTATACGCCCAGTCGTCTTATACACCGGAAAATACGGGTATCTCTTGATATTTTACATAAGGGCATGGCCAAGCCCTCAGCATCTGCAAAAGGCCTCTCCATTGGAGAGGTGTTTCATTTGCATGAAGGACATTTCTCCAAAATTCTTGTCAGTGGTTCATGATCTCATATCTTTCTTGAGCCCTCTGACAATCTCAGAGGTGTGGATATTTCTGAGTTTCACAAAAGTTAAGACGACAGGAATTAGTCACACTGTTTTGAATCTAAATCTCCATGTAATTCACTCTGCCTCTTGGAAGCCCTCAGAGAGAAGTAACATTTTTGAAAATAGAAGAAGAAGCAAAAGAGAGCTGGCAATCTGAAAGTCCCAGTTAGATCTCTGAAGAGTTGAAAACATCTGGCCTTTGTCCAGCACTTGATTTATTTTTTCTGAGAAGGAATATTGAAGCTATTTTGACCAGAGACAGATAATCAAAATGCTAACAAGGTTTTTACCTATGATCTGTGTTTATCACAAGGCAGTGTTGAGTCAGTATAGTAATTAATTTTTAAAAAGTTAAAGGTTAGGATTAGGCTCCGTAGTTAATAAAATATAGATTACAGTCAGCCCTCCTTATCCATGGATTTTTTTATCCACAGATTCAAGCATCCATGGCTTGAAAATGCTTTAAAAATATATAAATTCCAGAAAGCAAGCCTTGATTTTGCCATTTTATTTATTTTCTATGCCATTGTATTGAATGGGACTTAAGTATCCACAAAATTTGTTAACCACGTGTGTGTGTGTGTGTCATGGAACCAACCTCCAGCAGATAACAAGGACCCACTGTACATATGTGTTGCCATTTGTAGAACATAGAAAGAAACATTTATTATATGACCCACTAAGACCTTCAGCAATTTCCTTTGTCTCTGGCTGCATCTACAATGCAGAATTAATGCAGTTTGGCACCATTTTAACTGCCATGGCTTAATACTATGGAATCCTGGGATTTATACTTTTGTCAGATATTTAAGCCTCTCTGTCAGAGAGCTCTGTTGCCACAACAAACTACAAATTCCAGGATTCTATAGGATGGAGCTGTGACAGTTAAAATGGTGTCAAACTGGATTAAAAATGAAGTTTGGGAACTGCTACACATGAAAACAAGGGACTCGTTGTAGGGAACAAATAGGGCTTGGCTTTATATCATGTCAGTATTTGTGGAACCCCTGTCAGTAATATTATTTGTTCTTTATTTGTTCAATTTTTTTTAAAAAATGTAAAAGCATTTCTAAATTTTGTAATCGAGATCATAGGATTTTGATAGCTTAGAAAGTTAGCAACATTTCTTAATCTAGTTAATTTGAAGGAGTTCCCTTTGAAGGAATAACATTCCAGTTAACATCTAGAATTCACTTGCCAATGAAAATATTTCTGCCAGTGTAAACTAATACAATATAATATTTCTTTTCAGATTATTACGACAACACAATATTTCACAGGGTTGTGCCTGAATTTATAGTGCAAGGTGGAGATCCAACTGGTACTGGATCAGGAGGAGAGTCAATCTATGGTGCTCCTTTCAAGGTAAACTTCTGTTTTACTTGGGGTTTATTTTCCATGCAAAAAGAGATTTGCCATTATGTTGTACCTTTGGGGGGGAAAACTGCTGCTTCCTGCTTGTTAACTAGGATAGCTAAAAGCAAAGATCCTCCTGGTGCAAGTTGCTTCTGATATAACTAAAGTAGTCTACATTTGCAAGTCACCAAAGGGCTTCACCTGTTATATGTTGCAAGTCCTTAAAAGTTGGAATTATGTTATACTTACAGCATATAAATTATATGAGTTGTTTCTGAATTTTCCGGAGAAGATACACATACATTTATAACAAAGCAAGTGAAAGAAGTACATATTATAATGAAAGCAGGTGTTGTTTTTAAAGTTCATTTTAATGATTTTTGATGTAATACACTAAAGATCATTCTGTGCATATGAATGGACAAACTGTTGAATAACAACAGCCAATTAAATCTGTTCCTTAATTGTTCTTTTTTTAATTCACAGGATGAATTCCATTCACGATTGCGCTTTAATCGTCGAGGTCTGGTTGCCATGGCAAATGCTGGGCCTCACGATAATGGCAGCCAGTTCTTCTTTACTTTGGGTCGTGCAGATGAACTTAACAACAAGCATACCATCTTTGGAAAGGTTTGCCTGGCTTCTATCTTGTACATCATTATTTTTCTCTGGATTCCTATTAGATCTGATTTGTTTACTCAGAAACCTCAGATGATATTCTTATAAGCTGTCGAGGACTCCTTGGAAAGGTGTTTGGGTCTTAACCTTAAAACAGGATTGTACTATATTCATTATGACTTTTCTCTGTGGCTTCTTGTCAGCCCCTGCCTTCAACCCATAACATTTTTCATATACACAAGAATACCTGTATATACTCGACTATAGGTCGACCTCATGTATAAGTCAAGGGCAGGTTTTGGGACCAAAATTATGGATTTTGATATGACCCACAGATAAGTCGAGGGTAAAACATAGGGGCATGTAACAAAGGATGTAAAGGATGATGCAAAGGAAAATAATGCCAAAGAACTTAGAAAATTCTGGCAGGAATAACTGTTTGTGCTCATCCTAAAGGCTGGATGGATGAGAGAGTAGAGGGTATCCATTCTTTTTTTTTTTTATGCTCCCAGGATGGACTGAGCTGTTGCCTTTTATTCAGCAAAAGGGGAAGACTCCTTTTCAATATATATATATATATATATATATGAGGTAAAGTACAGTACTTACATTGACCTGTGGATAAGTCAACCCGGTTTTTTGGGGCCAATTTTTTGACTAAAATTTCTAGACTTATACATGAGTATATACAGTACTTTAAAAAAAATACTGCTTTCATGAAATCAGTATCCTAGAGAGGATCTACTTACTTTAGTTTCCTACTTAGTATTCACACAACAATACTTACCCAGTTACAGTGAATTAAAAAAAGGTGTGTGTTAAGGATAGTGAAAGCAAAAGAATAGAATAAGGGGCAAGTGGATAAATCATAAAACAAAAGAAAACATAAACACAATTTTAAGAAGACAAAATATAAAAATAATTTGATCAGTTTATCTCAAGTATACAAGCTTATGGGGAAATGAATATTTATCTCCAAAAATGGTGTGTAACCAAGCTGGTTTATCCTAACCTTTTCTGAAAAGATACTCATTTGTTGCAACTCTGTGATGACACTTTCATTCTTTTGAAATGACTGGCTTCTGAACAGCATGAACTACACAATGAATAAGCAAACAAAAGTAATTTTAAAGTGAAGAGGTGGGGACCTGAGGCCTTCCAGGTATTGGACTGCAGCTTCTGTGATGCCTTACCATTGGCTATAGTAACTTGGGCTGAAGACAATTGTAATCCAACAACATGCAGTGACGCAAGTGGTCATTACTGCTTTATTGGTTCAAATATGTCTAAAGGAAAGGTGAAGAATGAACTTATGCAAAATTCTGGGGCAAATTGGGCTCTAGGGCTTTCTTGGAGTCCCCTTGCCGGCCTAAAATGTCTCCCTGTATTCTGCTTCCATGACCAAAATGAATTTTCAATATGTTTATGGTTTCACAACTATGATGACTCCTTTTCTTCTTTGGACACTGAGCTTTATCGCCACCCCAGAATGTAGAAAGCAGTTAGGTATCTCAATATTTTTAGTACTAAGGAGAAACACGGTGATGAAAGACAGAGAGAATTGATACACAAAAGCGTGTCTTCCTATTTTATTTTGCTGTGCTACAGAATGGGAGAGGTATCACCAATGCAATGGATAAGTGTACTAGGACAACTCTTCTTGAATCATCAACAAAATGAGGCTACACAGACTGAATATGTGGTTGTGAAGCTACTTGGTTATTTTGTTCTAGCTGAGCTCTAGTCTACATTTCCTACTTTATTTTCTTTTGTAAAATTATGCCTTTGCAACACAAAGTTCTCATTTATAGAAAAAGACTGTTGTAGTATATACGAAGTATTAAATTTTTGTTTTCATGTTCTGACATCAGTACATGAATTGTCTTTAAACTATTCTGAATGTACTTTGAAAAAATATGCTTTTACAATAGCTTTTAAAAATCATCTTTTAATTTTGCAGATCACTGGAGATACTATATACAACATGTTACGACTTTCAGAGGTTGAAACAGATGTGAATGAAAGGCCAATCAATCCATATAAAATAAAAAATACTGAGGTAGATATAAAGTTTTCTAAACAAATTAAAAAACACATTTTCTTGACCTCAAATTATGAAAATAGAATTGAATTAATTTTTGCAGTGCTGTTTCATTGAAGGAGTTATCAGAATATGTCAATTACAAATTCTTACATTCTACTCATATTGATATGTGTCAATGTCAGGAGTTCCTTGCCTCGCTCATAGATCATTCCCCATGCTTAGATTATCTTGCTTTGTTGGGTGGTCTGCTTGGTTCAGTTAAAACCATTTCAGTCAGCTTGGGCAGCAAAAACGGGCAGACGTGATGCCCATGAGAACATGCTACTGGTAAAAATTCTAACAGAATTAGCAGGAGATTATTCTTCCGATGAATTCAAGATCATCTGATAGTTAGTAACACTGCCTCAGCCCAATAGTTGATCCTGAATGGCAAAGGCTAGGTAAATACACTTTATTCAGTATTTATTGGCATAAATCACTTAGGACATAATTATAATAATAATACATTTTTTTTACCCCGCCTTTCCAAAGAATGATCAAGGCGGCTTACAAGAGTTAAAAGCAATTACAATACAAAGTAAAATGATTACAATATAAAAGTTAAAACATTACTACATAAAATGGGGACAGGAATCAGGAAAAATACACATGTCAAGGGTAAGAACAATCAAATCACAATGGTCCGGAATCAGAAGAAGGAAAACGAGGGGCAGAGGAAAAACAATTAACTAAAGTGGGAAGGCCAACCGAAATAAGTATGTTTTTAAATTCTTTTTAAAAGAATCTAATGAGGCGGCGGAGCGGAGCTCTACGGGGAGCTTATTCCAAGAGAATGGGGCAGCGATGGCAAAAGCCCTCTGTGAGTTCCTCACAAGATGTGATCTAGGAACCTCCAACAAGTTAGTCCCAGATGTTCTAAGTGTGCGGGGCAGATTATATGGGGAGAGGCGGTCCTCCAAGTACCCTGGGCCCAAGCCATTATAGGGTTTATAAACTTATCATTTTGAAGGACATTTAAATATTGGTGTGTAAATGTCTGGGCTTTCCTAGATAATTGTTAGGTTTTGTTTTTTCTTTTGAGGAGAAGCCATATTAGCTTCACTTTTAAGTACTGATGATACTCCTTTGTGTCTACACTGGTACCCCGGGTTACGAAATTAATTCGTTCCGCTATTTCTTTCGTAAGCCGAAAATTTCGTAACCCGAAACGCTTTTCCCATTGAAAATAACTAATGCGTTCCAAGACCTCAGACTGAACCTGCAAGTCAAAACAAAGGCACAATAGAGGCCTATTAAGCTAAGTACCCTACAATACAAGTTGCCTGAGGCACTAAAGAGCTTAAC
>NC_056523.1:295684992-295685392 GCF_019175285.1 Sceloporus undulatus | reverse complement strand
GTTTTCCTATGGGATTTTTTCGTATCCCGAAAATTTCGTAACCTGGGTATTTCGTATCCCGAGGTACCACTGTAATCACACTGGGAGGAGATAAGATCAAGAATAAATTGGAGTGATTTTACACAATTCTTTACTGGGAAATACTGCTCAGATCTAATCCAAACTGGACAGCAAAGTTTAAAAAGTAGTGTTAAGAAAAAGATACTTTCCTAAATTCATGGCTTTGCTGAAGTAAGTGAACTGAATGCTTGGAGCTGTGAAAGATACTACATATATGGGGCATCTCTGGCCATCATATCTAGGTAAAGCAAGTACACTGGTACCCCGGGATACGAAATGATCGGCTTACGAAATTTTCGGGATACGAAAATCGCGGCTTGGAAAAAACTGTTCCGGGTTA
>NC_056523.1:295662034-295684967 GCF_019175285.1 Sceloporus undulatus | reverse complement strand
TTTTCCTATGGGATTTTTTCGTATCCCGACAAATTTCGTAGACCTGGGTATTTCGCGTACCCCGAGGTACCGACACTGTAAATCACACTGGGAGAAGAGAATAAGAACAAGAAAATTGGAGGGATTTTACACAATTCTTACTGGGAATACTGCTCAGATCTAACCAAACTGACAGCAAAGTTTAAAAAGTAGTGTTAAGAAAAAGATACTTCCTAAATTCATGGCTGCTGAAGTAAGTGAACTGAATGCTTGGAGCTGTGAAAGATACTACATATATGGGCACTCTGGCCATCATATCTAGGTAAAGCAAGTACACATACACGGGGAACCCCGGGATAACGGAAATGAATCGGCTTACGAAATGTTCGGGATAACGAAAATCGCGGCGTTGGAAAAACTTGTGTCCGGGTTAACGAAAAAGGATGTTTCCGGGTTACGAAATTCGGTTGTCGGACGCGAAATTCAAATGATGCAAAGTGCATCTAACTGGGGCTTCCAGGGAGTTTCCAGGGCGAACGGTTAGGGGTTAGCGTTGGCGCGAATGTTGAAATTCGTTAGCAGCAGTGATTGGGCGTGCGAAAATACAAGCCAATCAAGGGGATTGGCTAACGAAATTGGGGGGGGGGGGTGGGCGTGCCCTTGAGAAACTAAAAAGCCGGCTTCCATTGATCTGCCCCCTTTGGGTCCTGGCCCGAGCGGACGGGTGAGAAAGAGTCTCTTGGAGCTACTATTCGTGGTTGCGGTTTCAGGGACATTTCGCTGGCTTTCGCCCTGGAAGGTTTTTCCTTTCTCTGGCTTTTGGCCATAACTTCGGAATCAAGACCGGCGATCAGCAATTTCTCTACCGGAGGTTGAGGAATTTTACCTTCTTCGGCTCCGGGGTGGGCTGGGGGAGACAGTGGGTGACCATCGTTGCTGTGGGGTGCTGGTGGTTGGGTTGTTGGTTTTTTTTTTTTTTTGTGTGGTGGTGGTGTTATTCAAAGGGGTGGATTGTGGGTTTTGGCTACTGGCAATTTTCGAAGATTGGGGATTATGGGACGCGGGTGTGGCAAGGGATGGCCTTTTTTGGGTTTTTTTCCTTTTAAGGGTAGCAGGCTCTAATGGTGTGGAGTATATGGCCTTGATGTGGCGGCTGAATTTGTTTGGGGTTGTTTTGCTTTTCACAGGGTGGCATGCGCTAATGTGTGGAGTATGGCACTTGATGTGCTGGCTTGATTTGTTTGGGTTGTTTTTTCTTTTAGGGTGGCAGGCTCCTAAGGGTGGATGAGGGCCTTGAATGGCTCGCTTGATTTGTTTTGGGGTTTTTTTCTTTTCAGGGTGGCATCTCCTAATGTGTGGAGAATGGCCTTGAGTGCTGGCTTGATTTTTTTGGGTTTGTTTTTCTTGGTTAGGGTGGCAGCGCATAACTGTGTGGATAATGGCACTTGAAGGTCGGATGGCTTGATTTTGTGGGGTTTTTTTCTTTTAGGGTGGCATGCTACTAACTAGTGTGGAGGATGGCCCTGATGTGCTGGCTTGATTATTTTTTTGGGTTTTTTTTCTTTTAGGGGTGACATGCTCCTGAATTGGGATGAGGGGGCCCCTAGGGCCTGGGTGCAGCAGGGAGATGCCTGTTTGGGGTTTTTGGCTGTTAGTGGTGGCAGGCTCTGAAGGGGATGATGGGCTTCATGCGCTTCTTGATTTCTTCCATGGACTGTGCGTGCTGTTCAAAGTGTGGTGTGGGACTTTTAACCACGTTGGCTATGGGCACAGGTGGGCCAGAGACCTCACCAGAGGGTGGCATTTAAACTCAGAATGTTGGTTGGGTTCCTCGGCCTAGTGGGTTTGGTTGCTGGGGTGCCTGGTGCGCCAGGACTGTGATGATGGTAGAGAGTGTGGGGTGTGACTTTTGCAAGGTTTGGAGCCGTGCTTGATGTGGGCCAGACAGTGGTGACTTTGGGGTTGCCATTTTCAGATTTTCGGGTTGCTGGGCCGATGGGTTTGGTGTGCTGGGGTGCTGTGCTCAGGCCGGTGGGATGATTTGAGAGTGTGGGGGTGGGACTGTGCAAGTTGGGCCTTGCGTGGAGGGGCCAGACAGTGTGACTTTGGGGTGGCATTTTCAGATTTTGGGTTCGGGCCTATGGGTTTGTGTGTCCTGCTGCGGGGGTGCTGTGCTCCATGCGGTGGATGAATGTGAGAGTGTGGGGGTGTGACTTTTGCAAGTTTGGGCCTTGCTTGATTGGGCCAGAGACAGTGTGACTTTGGGGGTGGGCACTTTTCAGCCAGATTTTTTGGGTTGCTCCTTCCTTCTGGCCTATGGGTATTGTGTTCTGCGGGGTGCCTGGTGCTCATGGCTGATGGATGAGTTGAGAGGGGGTGGGGGGACTGTTGCAAGTTTGGCCAGAGAGTGGGTGACCATGTGCGGTGGGGGGTGGTTTCCATTTGCTTTTGGCTCATTGCCTGTGCCCTTTTGTCCTTTTTAGGATGAAGCTATGGCGCCCAACAAGCGGTGAGAAAAGAAGAGGGCTCCCTTGTCCTTGGAGGAAAGAAGGACAGCATTGCCAAGCACGAGAGGGGCGTGCGCTTGGTGGACTTGGCCAAGGAGTATGGACGCAACCGCTTCGACGATTGCACTGTCCTCAAGCAAAAGGAGCCAGCAGACTGTTGTGGGCTCCCAAGCGAAGGCCGTGCGACCATCGCCACAGAGTACAAACCGAAGCCACAGGAGATGGAGCGCCTGCTGTCTCCTCTTTGGAGTCAAGAAAGGAGCGAAGTACGGGGCACCATGACCACAGCGGTCATCTGCGAGAAGGCCACGCCATCTACGAGACCGGGCCAGCAAGGAGGCAGCCGAATGAACTCTCTTCGCAGGAGGAGCCCAGCACCCCGGACTTCAAAGCATCACGGGTCGGTTTCGAGAGGTTTCAAGAGGAGGCCGGATCCACTCTGTCGTCCGTCACGGCGGAGGCGGTCCAGCGCAGACCACCAGGCCGCCGAAGCATTCGCGTCGCGTTCAATGGCCATGGTGGGAGGAGGAAGCTACGTCCCGAAGCAAGTCTTCAACTGCGACGAGACGGGCCGCTTCTGGAAGAAGAAGGCCCTCGCCGCACCTACATCAGGCCAGGAGGAGGAGACAGCCAGGCACAAGCCTATGAAGGACCCGCTTCACACTCGTGTGCGTTGTGTGCCAATGCCAGCGGGGACTGTAAGGTCCAAGCCCTGTTGGGTGTACCACGCCGAGAATCCAAGGCCTTCAAGCACACAACATCCAGAAGGACAGGTTGCCAGTGATGTGTGGCGCTCCAATGGCGCGCATGGGTCAGCACGCCTCCTTTTTCCGGCGAGTGGATCAACACGGTCGTTAGCCCTCGACAGTAGCGTACCTGGAGGAAGAGGATTGCCCTTGAAGTGCCTCCGCCTCTTGGACAATGCTCCTGCGCAACCCCGCAGGCCTGGAGAAGGACATCCTCGGCGGAGTTTCTCCTTCAGCAAGGTCCAGTTTCTGCAACCCAACACGACCTCCCTCTTGCAACCCATGACAAGCAGGTGATCGCCAACTCAAGAAGTTACAATACACCAAGCACCTGTTTCAACGTTGCTTCGATGTGACGGAGGAGCACACAGCGGACCCTTCGTGATGCGGGGAAGCAGCATGTGGACATCGTGGTGTGCTTGAAGATGGTGGACTTGGCCTGGCAGGCGATCACAGGCGCAACCTAGTGCTGCAGAGGAAGCTGTGGCATGAGGCTTCTGCCCCGGAAGGGTTACAGACCGAGGGTGGGAGCCAGGTGAAGAAGAAGGTCACGAGATCGTATCCAGCGCAAGGTCCCTGGACTCGAGGTGGACAAAAACGACGACGGGGAGGAAATGATCGAGAGCACAACGAGGACCTGAACAACAGAGGACCTCCAAGGCCGTGGCGGCGATGCAACACTCGGCCTCTGCCGTGGACGAGGACGTGCTCCATTGCGACAGGGCCAGCAGGAAGGAGGCTGCGGGGGCATCGTTGCCAACGGCAGACATTAAAGACAATTCTGAGGGCAATTCCACAATGTGGCTTCCTTGTTGGGAGAAGCAAAACCCTGAGCAGGTGCTGACCAGCCATGCCAGTGCCCATTTGAGAATGTCGTGCCTTAAGCCATTTTAAGAACCACTGCTTAAGGGCCGCAAAGGCAGACAGCCTTGGACAGTTCTTCACTAGAGAGGGAGAACCGTCATCCAAGAAGGCAAAAGGTGACCCTTAAAAAAAAGGTGACCCTTAAAAAAAACACCAAATTTTTTTTTTAAATGGTGAACTTTGTTAAATTGGTGGCATTGGGCTAAATTGGCTGAATTGGTTAAAATTGCTTGAAGGATAAATTGGCTGAAGTGGTTAAATTGCTTGAATTGGATAATTGGCTGAAGTGGGGTTAAATTGCCTTGAATTGGTGTAAATTTGCTTTTTGGGCTGCCCTCGCCTCCGCCTGCCATCACTCCGACATGCCAGGACCCAGATTGCCAAAACCAGCGAAGTAAGAAAACACTTTGTTTTCTTTAGCCTTAGAATGGGACGACCATGGGGTGCATGTTCAGATTTGGGTTTTTTGGCCTGTGGGGTTGAGTTCTGGGTGGTATGGTCGGGGTGTGGATGATTAGAAGGGTGGGGTGGTGACTTTTTTGAAAGTCTGGCCTTGATTTGATGGGGCCATAGATTGGGTGCTTTTTAGATTTGGGGTTGCTTTGGTCATGGCTGTGATGATTGTGAGAGCAGTCCTCCGCTTCCCTGCCTCAATCTGAATGCCAAGACAGCAACACTTTTTTTCTTTATCCTTTTAGAATGGGCCTGACCATGGGGGTTGCATGTTCAGATGTTTGGGTTTCTGGCCGGTTGGTTTTGAGTTTCGGGTTGGGATGGTCATGGGTGTGGGAGTTGATAGTGTGGGATGTGGGGATCTGAGTTGTGTCAAGTCTGCCTGGCTTTGATGGGCGGGCCATAGAGTGTACCATGAGGTTGGTTTATTAAATTGGGGTTCTTGGTCTGGGTGGTGGATGAAGTTGAGAGTGGGGGATTTGGGATCGGAGGTTGTTGCAAGTCTGGCCTGGCTTTGAAATGGCGGGCCATAGGTGTGACCATGGGGTTGGTTTTTTTAAATTTGGGGTTTCTTTGGTCTGGGTGTGATGATTTTGAGAGTGTGGTATGTGGGATCTGAGTTTTGCAGTCTGGCCTGCTTTGATGTCGGGCCATAGAGTGTGACCTGGGGTTGGTTTTTTAGATTTGGGGTTCTGTGGTCATGGGGTGAGGATTTGAGAGTGTGGGATGTGGATCTGAGTTTTGGCAAGTCCTGGCTGCTTTGATGCTGGCCATAGAGTGGACCATGGGTTGGTTTTGTTAAATTTGGGGTTCTTTGGTCAGGGTGTGATGATTTGAGAGTGTGGGATGTGGGAATCTGAGTTTGCAAGTCTGGCTGGCGTTTGATGTGGGCCATAGAGTGTGGACCATGGGGTTGGTTTTTAAATATTTGGGGTTCTTTGGTCATGGGTGTGATGATTTGAGAGTGGGGATTGGATTCGAGTTTTTGCAAGTCTGGCCGGGCTTTGATCGGGCCATGAGTGGTGACCCATGGGTTTGGTTTTTTAATTTGGGGTTCTTTGGTCCATAGGGTGTGATGATTTGAGAGTGTTGGGATGTGGGATCTGAGTTTTGCAAGTCGGCCTGGCTTGATGGCGGGCCATAGAAGTGTCACCGTGGGGGTGGTTGCCTTGGTCATGGGTGTGATGATTTGAGAGTTGTGGGGATGTGGGGATCGGAGTGTGCAAGTCTGGCCTGGCTTTGATGCGGGCCAGAGAGTGGCACCTTGGGTTGGTTGATTTGGGCATGGTGTGATATTTGAGAGCAGCTCCTCCTGCCTACTCTGAGATGCCAGAAGACCACAAGTTGAGAAAAAAAAACCTTTTTCGGGTTACGAAAAAACTTTTGGTGCTTTTTTCGGCTTTTTCGCACGGAATCGCGGCTTTTCCCCATTAGCGCCTATGGCAATTCGGCTTACGAAGGCTTTTCGGGTTACGAACGGTGCCACGGAACGAATTAATTTCGTAACCCGAGGCACCACTGTATATGCCACATAGCAACTTGGGGCCAGATATTTACACTACCCCCACATAAAATAGCCTATATACTAAGGTCACCATCAGAGGACCTGCTCAAGGTGTTCCTACTAGTAGACCTATGGGGGGATGATAGTGCAAGTGAGGAGGCCTTTTCAGTGTTGGTGCCATTTCTGAGAATGCTGTCTTCAGGGAGGTTCACCTGCCACTTAGGGCCGGTACAAACCGGCATGAAAAGCCAGCTTCAAGCCGGCTTGGGACAGGGTGAATGCACAACGCATGCCCCCATGATGCCCAGAAGGCGGCTTCACGTTGCCTGGCTGCCCACACAGCAGCCAGTTTTCGGGCACTCCAGTGGCACGGCATTTACATGCTGCAGGAGTGCCATAAAGGCATGATGGGGCAGAAAAAGCCGGCTTTTTGCCAGCACAAAAAGGAGCAGCATTTTGCTGCTTCTTTTTGGGCAGGCAAAAAGGCGAATTGGGGATGCAACATGCAGTTGCTGTGATCCCAATCCAGCTTTCTCAGGAGCGGCTTTAAGCCTCCCATTCACAGTGGTCTATTCCACCTTTGAGTCAGATATATTTTATTATTTGGTAAATATTTTTTTTTCTATTTCTAAAAATTACAATGCACCCTATAGTTGATAACTAGCAGCATGATATATGTTTAAAACATTTTAAAAATCCAAAATTCCAAATAAACTGCTATGTTCTCTGGCTATTTTAATTGTTAGTTTTAATCCTGAGGATTTGATTTGTACTGCTTTGCTCTTTGCCTTGTTACTGCACACCATCCTGTATATTATTTCATTTTTAACTGGACTATGTAGCCTATCCTGGAGAGGGAGATTGATGCTTAGGGTGCAACTATTTTAAATAAAGAAAAAAAACCCATTACATTTTGTGATAGTGCAGACTTCTGGGGCTAAATCCAACTTTTATTCCCAGATTCCTTAAAGCCTTTAAATCTATGGGGTTTTTATAAGTCCCATTCTTTCAGTAAGTCTGCTCCTTTTTAAACCAACCATTGGATTTAGCTTCTGTTTTGCTTGAGAATGCAGTACAATTTAAGTGCTGTGGAATAATATGCTCAAAGCTCAGTGAGCAACTGTGTGTTTTGCATACATCCTGTTCCATACCACCTTCCGTTAAAGAGAGTTAGAATAGCAGTGCTGGGAAATACCTTAGCATGAGATGTTGAAAAGGTGCTGCCAAGTAAAAGAATATACTACCTTCTCCGTACCAGCAGCCAGACCCAGTGTATGACAGTTCCATATGTTTAAAATTTCTGATTACACTGCTCCCTCGGGTTACGAAATTAATTCGTTCCGCGGCCGCTTTCGTAACCCGAAAAGCCTTCGTAAGCCGAATTGCCATAGGCGCTAATGGGGAAAAGCCGCGTTTCGTGCGAAAAAGCGCCGAAAAGCACCAAAAAAATTTTTCGTAACCCGAAACAACATTCGTAACCCGGAACAATTATTTCCAATGGGATTTTTTCGTATCCCGGAAATTTCGTAACCTGGGTATTTCGTATCCCGAGGTACCACTGTATAAGTCTTTACTGACTGTTATTTTTCTGTATTGCTTGGGTGGGTTTGAAAAATTGTTACATTTCACATTGGGGAGACTTTTAAAAATGTAAAATATCTTTCTTACAGGTTTTATTTAACCCTTTTGATGACATAATTCCAAGAACCAGTAAAAAGTTGAAGAATGAGAAGTCAGTGGAAGAAGAAAAGAAGGCAAAATCCAAGGGCACAAAGTAATTGTAACTTGTTATTTCTTTTCTACAAGTTAAATTACAAGATTCTATGTAGTAGTTAGGATCAAATTCAAAATAGCTTCTTAATTGTATAAATACAGAGAAATAAATATGGGTGGGTTTTTTCTTTGAATTGGGTGTACAGTGTGGCTGCATCATATGCAGGTGCTTTACTCGGCTTTCAGCTTATGCTGAAAGCCGCTCACCATAAAAGGTAACGGTGCACGTGCACTCGCCATGACACCACCGCATGTTTTAAGCATTTATGGAAATTCTCTTACACGAAGGGGTCCAGAATGGATGGGTGCCCTGTATCACTAAACAACCCCAAACTGTCAATTTCCTAGTAAAATTGTCTAGATATAATAAATACGTACTTTCTTTTTGTCTTTTTCTACATGAAGAAATTTTAGCTTGCTTTCCTTTGGAGAAGAAGCTGAAGAAGAAGAAGTGGAAGTCAACAAAGTTAGTCAGGTAATGGTTTCAAAATGATTACCTGTGGAGCTTTAAAATAAAATTACTTTGGGACTGTTGCTTTGCCCAGCTTTGTTCAACTTTGTTATCTGAACCTGTAGCTTTGCTGTAAAAATATGTACATTTGCTATCAAAATGTATTCTAATGTTTGATGCTAGATGTGGGACGCTGAGTTTAAACAGGAGTGTGCACCTTGTGGCCCTCCAGATGTAACTAACCAATTGTGTTTTGGGAAAAGTGATTTTTGGCTATCCAGAGGTGAAATAATATGGGTTGACACCATATTAAGTGCTGTGGCTCCATCCTATGGAATCCTGGGATCCTAGTTTTACAAGGTCTTTAGCCTGCTCTGCCAAGAGTGTCCTGGTGCCTAACAAAACTACAAATCTGTAAGATGACACCATGACAGTTAAAGTGGTGTCAAACTGCATTTTGTCCGCATTTTGCCTTGCTTCTTTGGCTGCATGTAAAGCAACTGGAACTGCATGGCAGCCCTCATCCACTCTAAATCATAGTTTAACCATACGTTTAAGTATCATACATAACAATAAATTGTGACTAATTGAAAATGAATATAAAAGGTTATTCTTCTTGCAGTTTCCTGAAAGGGTTTGAGAGGGGAGTCCTGAACTTTATACACTATACCTGAACTTTATACACTGTAGCACCAAACTATAATTTAATGCTACTGTACTTTCTAACATAATGCTATATAATGCCTAGTCGCCTCTCTTGAATAAAAATGTCTCTGGCCTCTGCAGTATTACCAAGAGAAAGCTAATCCGATATTACTGGTAAGTATACGGATGATTGTCTGAGTTTCTATTAGCTTCTGGTTACCTGTATTAACAGCTTTCTGGTGAACTCTTAGTTCAATAAGAAACATGTATTGCACAGACTTTTTTCTTTATTTGATTCTGTCTGTCTTTACTGACATGGATTGTGTGATGCAAAAGAAAGAATATTTTTACCAAGATTTACTCTACTCTGATTACTATGATTCTTTTATTTTGAATTTTAGAATATGAAAGGAAGAAGCAAAAGCAGTCATGACTTACTGAAAGATGATCCACACCTGAGTTCAGTCCCTGCAATTAAAAGGTTAATATGCTACTTGCATACTTGGCATCTGTACCAAATTAGATACGTTGGACCTCTGTTGTCAATGCATGCTTCTGCTATATCACAAATTCAGTTATCTGTCATTTTCCCCATTTCCTCATCCTGCTAATGATGATGAGTCTCTTGAAAGATGCAGTTATTAAAAATGACTATGAGCTGCCTTTAAAACAAATCTTCCCAACAATATTAAAACTGTTGTGAATAATAAAACAATGATAAGATCAAAATATTCAAAATAACTTTTCTGTGCACTTGACCAGCACTCTGTTTTTGAGTTTAAGATTATCCCATAGTAGTACCTGCAGATTTGGGGCTAAGATGGAGTGAGGTAATACTCCAGTGTAGTCAGGGTGTGTTAGAAATGGTGTCTCGGCTGCCTTGAAACTGTGTCTGTCATAATGCAAAAACAACAAGCATGCCAGAATGATGCCTGCATTCTGCCAAAACACACAGAACGTATATTAGGAAGCTCTATTTTTGCATGAATGTTACCTTCTTCTTCTAGTATATTTCAAATATTCAGTTTTTTTAATTTCGAAAGACAACAGTGACCTCTTTATGCTCCCTACTCCACTCCATTTTGTCTACCCTGTGTCCCTTTTCTTTCCTCCCACCCCATCTGCTCCCTGTTCCTTCTTATCGACATAGGACCTGATTCTTTTCTCTTTCCTTGTCCCTCACCTCATTCTTTTCTTCTAAAGTCCATATTACATTATTCTCTGTGGAATTGCTCATGGGCTGTGCTGTGTAAATTTTAGTTGCAGCAACAGATACAATTTTTCAGTGTTAAAATGGTAGTTATGCTACCAGTGTTAAAAGGGGTTATGCTAAGTGAGTTGGATTAAAGGAGGAGAAGACAAAAAAGGATATCTCCATTCTGGCTATTAGCATCTACGAAACCTCTGCCTCTGCTTTTCTATATGATTCTGATGCTCAGCGTAAGAATGGAAGTTGTGTAACTGAAGTCTTATATATGTGTGTGTGTGTGTGCACTAGTTTTTGTACTCCTCTGCTTTTAATTGCACATTTCATGCTGCAGAGAAGAGTATCCTTGACTGGGTAATCTCTTTCCACCACCAATAATCTGTATTCATGCAAATTTTATTCAGCCTAAGCCCTAAGTGAGTGATAACCTCTGCTAGTCTTTCCCATCCTGCCAGAACAGATCAAGTGCAGCTTCTCAGAACTCCAGCATTTTCAAGGCTTTGATTTACTTGGTAGATTTATTTAACCTTCCTCTTTGGCTCCGGTGTGAGTATTTCTCTGGAGATGGATGTAAGCATTGTTATACGTATACTTGGCAGGGACTCTGCAATGAACGCTTATTTCTGAGGGTCTGAACAAGGCCCAGACTTAGCTCAAGACACTAGCATGTTGAACCAGCAGAAGAGAGACAGTAAATAAGGTTTTTCCTGTTGTCCCCGTACCATGTATTTTTCATCTGAACTGGTTGGAAAGATGTAGCAAAATCTTGACAGCTCAAAAATGGTGGGGGAAATCCATTCCCCACTCCTTTTGGTTAAAGAACTGATGTCTGCTGCAGTCAGTAGTGGGCGTCTATCTGCAGATTGGAAGAATACTTGAGCTTTCTCTGCCTCGCTCTGGCTGTGCCAAACACATAGTGCTCAGATTGTCCTTCCATAGCTGCAGTAAGGGCAGCAAACACTGAAAAAAATCTCCAAATCTACTTCCAAAGAGGCTTCTCTTTGGAGCAGCTATAGTAAGGAGGTGGAATGCTTGATCTCCTCCTCCTATTCCAACAAGAGGGAAAGAGAATTTACCATAGAGGAAAAACACTAATCCCAAAACTGACCCTAATTAGGCTTTTTGTTCTGCAAGAAGATTTTATTCTGCTTTTTAAAAAGGTAACGAGTTCTGATAGTGTACTTTGCTAGTGTGACAATGCTATTTTAGTCAGTGATAACAGCAGGAAAGAAGCTGTAGGCTCAGCAGTAATGAAAGAAAGTAGACATTGGAAAAATATGTAGGCTGTTTGGAACTAGTCACCACCATGTGATTCTCATAGAAATGTAACCGCTAGCATAGGGCACCAACACTACTTTGGCCACAATCTTTTAACAGTGAACCAAGAAAATGAAGAGGCCATGAACATTCTGTTCTGTGTAATTCAGATATTTAAAATACAGTAGGGGAGAATGTACTTACATATGTTTTCTTGCGTTTCAGTGAAAACTCAAATGAAAATGATAATTCAGATGAGGTGAGTGGCATTTTCCTTTCTAGTTGTGATCGGCTGAACTGTGGGTTGGCCCTTTCCCCCAATGGAACGGCTTTTGTCAATGAAACTGGGGAAAGGAATAATTTCCCCTTATCCTAACAACACCTACCTTGAGAACAACTATTGGCTTTTGACAGTTAAGAGACCTCAGTATAGATTTTAGTGAAGGATGGAGAAGAGGAGATAAATGCTCCCCTGGGTAAATAGAGATCCACTTACACAGTAGTTGAATTTGCCCCATGCAACTGTCACTTTTCTTGATCATTGCTTGTGAATAGTACCAAGCAATGTGAGTTAAAAACAAAATACTTAGAGAAGAGGCGACATCATTTATGTTCTCCGCTATGATCTTTGGAATAGTGGTATATAAATCAAACAAATTATTATTATTATTATTATTATTATTATTATTATTATTATTATTTATAAAATATAAAATCCTGAAGATAGGAGTCATTTTTAGGAGGCCTTTAAAATGCAGAAGAATATTTTCTTCATGTAACTTTCATGTATTTTGGTATCTCTTTGCCATCTTTTTTTGTATCTCTTTAACAATTGGCTAACACAGTGTAAACCTAGAGTGTGCTTAGCACTATAAAATGGTGGAGCAGCAAACCTCCTTCCCAGATGGACCAGCCTGAGATGCTGAATCTTGGGCTCCTTTTCCCACCCATTCCACCGAGCCAGGCAAGAAGCAGCACTAAGGGAGAGAGAGAGGGGCGTGGCTGAGAGCAGCAAACCATCTTGCCAGAGGGACCAGCCCAGGAAGCACAGCAGCAGCAGCAGCAACAACAACAATAATAATAATAGCAGCAGCGGCACAGCAGCAGAGGCGGCACTTGGTGTTCTTGTGCTTCCTCAGGACAGAAGTCATCTGCCAGCTGCAATGTTTCTCCCAAGTTGCCTGATATTATCAACCCCCTAATATGGTCTCAACTCAGGCCCAGCTTAAAAAAGCCTCAGCTCAAAACACACTACCCATTTTAGTCCAGAAATCAATACAGTACTGGAATATTATGACCTAGTAAACGAAGGACAGGAGCAGAGGCCGAACCCAAAGGTTACAGAATTGCCCCCAGTAGATAACCCTGGCCCCTCACAGAACTCAGTTGAAACAGCTGAGGTAATACATAACGGAATTGAAACAGAAACTCCCTCCTCCCATTCCTCCTTTGAAAATGTCACAAATTGGTCTATTGGTCCTGGCTTTGTTGAAGTAAATCTTTCACCCATTAAGCAAAAGCTGTTTTCCTCATATAAAGAAATGGTAAACAAATTAAGAGAAAGGAGCACTAAGTCTCACCCAGTATCAGCAGAATGCAACCCTCCCTCTTTGTATGGTTTTTTACAAGATCAATGTTTTCTAGCAGAGCAAATAGCAGTAAAATTCTTTAATAGAATGGATGTACAGTGGTACCTCGGGATACGAAATACCCAGGTTACAAAATTTTCGGGATACGAAAAAATCCCATAGGGAATTATTGTTTCGGGTTACGAATGTTTTTTCGGGTTACGAAAAAACTTTTGGTGCTTTTTTCGGCTTTTTCGCACGGAATCGCGGCTTTTCCCCATTAGCGCCTATGGCAATTCGGCTTACGAAGGCTTTTCGGGTTACGAAAGCGGCCGCGGAACGAATTAATTTCGTAACCCGAGGCACCACTGTACTGCAAAAGGAAATTTCTGGTCTTAAAGCCATTATTGAAACATTAGTAGGACTTGTAGAGCTTGGGATTTTGACAGTAGCCCCCCCCCCCCAATTGTTTCCCAAGTGAAGAAAAAGAATGTGGGGCGGGTTTGGATGGCCCTCAAGATGAAGATATGCCTGAAGCAGTCAACCCACCCCTAAACTCTGCAACAAAACTTGTGAATGAAATTATGGAGGACTCGATTCTAAACTGTGTAGCCTCTTATCAAGCTAGAAATAATGAACAAGGTTTGTGTTCTGGAAAAGCAACCTCCGTTCTCAGTCTAACTCCATCTGATTCAAGATTTCAGACTATTGATGAGTATGAAGATGAGAACTCGGGCACTGTCCCTCTCTTTGAACAAGAAAAGGATAATAATATTCCATCACCACAGCACTAAGTTCCGATATGGTATCTATAAACTATAAAATGGTATAGAAATGTAAGTGTTATTGCTATTTATCCATATCTATCAATGGCTGTGATCAGTGGTAATATTTTTTGATAAAATGAAGCTTTCAGATATGAATAAAAGATAATGCATAAACTCACCATCTGTTTCCTTAGGAGGAAGAGGATGGATATTGTGATGAAGGTGATGATATTGATAGTGATGAAAAAAGTCAAATGAAAGAACGAATTGTGAAGAAGCTAAAGAAAGATACCAATCTAACTGTTAAAAAAACAATTAAAGAGGATGAAACAGAGAAGAAAAGTAGTCGCAGGTGAGTAGTGCATTACACTGAAGTTACGGGAGTGTAGTAAACTTTCCATTTCATTCCACCTTGTCATTGAAGCAAAAATGACATGTCCTCATGACATGATCTTATGTTTTGTTTTGTTTTTTTGTTACGTGCCTTCAAGTTGACTTGGTGATCCTATCATAGAGTTTTCATTGCAAGATTTATTCAGAGGTGGTTTGCCACTGCCATCTTCTTAGGATGAGAGGGTATGTCACCTACTGGGTTTCCATGGTTGAGCCAGATTCAAACCCTGGTTTCCCAGAATCATAGTCCAGCACTCAAACTGCTACACCATACTGGCTCTCTGTAAGATTTTTAGAGGAGCAATGTTATATATTTAAATTGTACTATGTGCCACCATATAAATGCTTCTGGATAACTACTAAATATCTAGGATGAAGCTCCTTTGACCTCAGTAAGAAAAAGTGGTTGTTGGGTTTTTTTAAAAAAAATATATTGTGTGGTGTTATGTACTCCCCTGTGCTTATGACTTTCTGCTCATTACCTGAATGTACCTAAAGGTAGTATTGAAGCCAGAGATTCTGATCTGGGTATTTTCCCAATAAAGGAACTTTCAGCATGGGGCTTCCTAAGTAGATGTTTGGGCAAAGTTGGAATCTGGGTTGGCAAGGTTTTGTACCTGTTTCACCATCCATGTTGTATGTCCTCCTGTAGCTAAGTAATTGAGATTGTGAGGTTGTCTGTAGGAAAGTAAAAACCTGCCACAAACTGTCCTTGAAAAGGCAGCATTATTGTCCAGAATGGGTTGTAGTTCATTGATGATTCATCTGAATAGTCTGAGGTGAGAACTGTATGTGAGCACTAGTGGGGTTCTGCCATGTCCTGTCCTTAATATATTCTATAATAGATTAGTTCTGGATGCAAGTCTTGCTTTGTTGATTTGTGGTTTGTTTGGCTTTACTTCATATGGTGGGTACTGTAGCTTGAGGAATGTTTGTTGTAACTCTGTGTGTTTGGTGTCCCTGTCATGTGGGTCTGAGCAGATGCAATTGTGTCAGAGGGCTTGGCTGTAAACTATGGATTTGGTAGTGCAGTGGAAAGCGGAGGCATGTAAGTATGCCTAAGGGTCAGTGGGTTTGTGATACAGTGTGGCGCTTAAATGTCTTTTTATTGCTGTACTGTGCTGTCGATATTTTCAGGCTGAGATTAATAGTAGGTTGGAAGTTGTTGAAATTCTACTGGAATGTCTTGAGTGTGTCTTCTTCACTTTCAAAATTATGTCGGACTATATAAATATGTTCTCTATTCCCATTTGACTTTCTTTCATTCTTTTAGAAGATGTGCTATATTCTTCAACCAAGTCCAGTTTCTCTAAACTGCTTGAACATTCTTTAGTTTTTAATTTTAAACTTATGGTTTTAAATAAGCAGCATTTTAATCTTCCTCTTATGTATATTTATTTATTTTATTGTGCCTCCTATCCCCTATGTCTTCAGCATTACACATTTCATAAGTATGGGGTCAGTCACAGACATCTCAAAGGACACAGCAATGTAGAATTACTTCAGTAAGTTGTTGAAGTTTCTGCCATGCTTGAAACTTCCCCTGCTTACTTGTGGATTTTGTTTAGAAATTGTGAAAAATGGGAATTTCAAGATTACTCTTGCTATACACAGATGTGTTGGAAACTAATGATATGGTGCATTGTCCAGAGAGAATTTCAAGGATGCTGATTCAATCTTGTGTTGATCAAAGCAGGCAGTGATTCATGGATCTGGGGTGCCAAAAGTCATGGAACAGAATCATAGTGTGTGACTTCAGTGGGAGGTTCTCGGAATATTTTGTGGAACATCTGAGAGTTATCAAGCCTTTCATTTCATCAGAAAGCTAGATCAGCAAGTAGAGCATTGTAATGTAGTAATGGCTTATATTTAGGACAACACTTACATCAAATCTGTTGCACTGGTCTAAACTGTACATTTCAACTACAAAACAAATAATAATCCTTATTTGGTTATGCCTTTTGTGGAAGAGCTTTTCTACTTACTAAAAATTATCAATTTAAAGACAGCTATTATGACTATATTTTGTGCTTCTACAAAATAGGTGCCCTCCATATAACTTGGGAGGGAACTTTGTGCTATCCACTATAAACCACTAGGAAGCTGTGACAGTCCTATCCCAATGGCTCTCAGACAGGTGCTGTTGCATCTGGTGACCCAGGGCCTGCGCTGGAATTCTGCTTCAACTCTGACTGTCATTTGGAGTCCTTTACAGTGTCTACCTTCAGGAGACTTCAAATAGGATCTGGGGCAAATCTTCCTCCAGATTTCATTTAAATCTTGTGGTGCTTGAAATCCCAGCTGGTTATTGTTGGCTAGGCCATGCATACAAGGAGGCCGTGTGGCTGCCAGTTGAATTTAGGCTTGTGACCTGCCTGTGAGGGAGGGGAACAACTGGGATAGGTACGGGGAGGGATGCTGGGGGGAAATGGGGCCCAAGGGCCTAATGGGACAAATGGGAACCTGATCCAGCAGGCTGGCAGGAATGTGACCGACAAGGGGGAAGGTTAATTGAGGCAAGCAGTGGGTTTGGGTCAGCCTGACATGGCAGTGGTGTTACTTTGGCAAGGATGGGTAGGAGGTATATGGCAAGGGGAGGCTTTCTGCTAAGTAGCATGTAGCTGATTAAGGGGCTGATGTGGCAGGCTTGCAGTAGGATGCCTATCAAGGCCAGACTGGAGAGGAGGGTTCATGGCAGAAGTAGCTCAAGGTGGCAGGAGGAGAGGGGAAGAAGTGGGGGTAAACAATTAGGTAAGCTAGGGTCTTAATGTAGCGGGTGTGTGAGGAGATGTCTGTTGAGGGGAAGGAAAGTTGAGGATAGGTGGAAGCAGGCTTGGGACTTGCGGCATAGGGATCCTGAGGCGGCAGAAAGAGAGGGAGGGGATAAAATGAAGGAAGTGGCAGGCAGGTAAAGGAGCTGATTCGGTGGGTGGGGAGAGGGTGCCCAGTGGGGGGAATGGACATTCCAGCACACAGTGAGTAGGTTGATGGGGAACTCGGCAGGGGGGGCTGAATGGGTGGACTCTCGTTCAGGTAGTAGGGGTAGGAGATGAATCTGACCTTCAATCTCTCACCCTTCAGGCATGATGGCTGGAAAATCAGCTTGGGTTGGACAGAGAGGTGGACTTGCCTTTGTCTGGCAAGCATGCCAGTGGTGGTGGTTGGGAGGGATGGTGGTGCAGGGGGAATTACATTGTGTGTGTGTGTGTGTTTCTTTTTGGTTCTTTCTGTCCATCCAGGCTGCCTTTATGCTGGCCTTTTGCTACCATGTGTATTAGTGAACTCCTTCCCAATTCAAGTTCAGACAAGTTTGTTCTGTCCCTGTAGATTTCAGTTCTACAGTTCACCTGGCACAGAGTGATATTACATTCCAGATGTTTAAAGATGTTCAGTAGAGGAGGGGGTCTGGTCATGCTTTTGGGCAGAGCACCATTGGATCAGATATGTCTTGTGCAGGTCAGGTTGTGCTACTTAGAATCCTGCTCAGCTTCATCCCTCTGGCCTTCCCCTTAACCAATTCCAATTTTAAGCAGTATTCAGATGGATCATTGCAGAGATCGGTATCTCCATGGATTAATTTTCTACTCATTCTACATAGGAGCAACTACAGCCACAGCCAGTCAAGGTCTGCCACATGCTGATATTCAGACAATGGGACATTGGCATTCATAAGCCTTCCAATTGTATATGCACACTCAAGTCAGCAGCTCTTGGTGGTATGCCTTGAGGATGAGCCTTTGGGCTCCCCTTCCATCTAATTCTTTCTGTTTCTTGAGCAGGCACCTCCAAAGCAGTGCGGAGAGTTGGATGCAGCCTCAACATTTGGGCTGAATGACATGTAGTTTGCTCAGGCAGAGGCAAGACATCGATCTGTCACATGTGGCAAGTATACATTGGTGGGGATGCCAATGGATGCTATGGCGAGGGAGTTCTACTCTCTGAATCATTGAACTGACCCTGGTCCATCTGCATCCTGACATTCTTCTGACTCACTTGAGGGAGAATGCCGGAGCCCTGGTGGCATAGTGGTTAAATGCCTGTACTGCAGCTGTTCACAGCCACAAGATTGTGAGTTCGATCCCAAGGCTCAACAGTGGACTCAGCCTGGCATCCTTCTGTATGTAGCTCAAATGAGTACCCAGCTTGTTGGGAACAATTAGCTTACACATTGTAAACCACATGGGGAGTGCACTGATAAGCGGTATAGAAATGTACGTGCTATTGCTATTGCTTCAGCTGGTCAGGATGATATTAGCTGACCTTCACAAGATCAGACACATCCTCCTGGACACTTATTATTTTGTGGATTAATTTGTTCCCAAGGAGGTTTTGGCAAGGAGCTCAAAGTGAAGCAGCCATCAAAGCAACTCACCACCATGTCAACAGGGACATCATGCAGAACCTCATTTGGGTGGGTAGCACTATGGTTTCTCACCCCAGGATTCATGTGGAATTGGCTCACTTATAACAGCGAATAACAGTGTATATTTGAAAGAAACCGTTCCTTTTGTAGACGTGTGCACCTTCCACCCTGGATATGAACCCCCTGACGCCAGACCAGTCCCAAAGGAGTGCTCCATGGCATATAAATGCACTGGTGCAGGTGCACATTTAAGAAGGATGGAGCTGGTGGTTGGGGTGGCAGTGCAAAAAGGGAAAGTGTGACACTTCAAATGGCTATAAGTACAACATACACAAACCAGACAGTCCAAAATGGGGTATGGGATGAATGGGGCATGTAGGGGGGGCAGGATTGTGCAATGCCAGTGTTTTACTGGGCACACCTCTGCTCCGATGGCCAGTGGAGGGTTGCAGGTGCAACTGTGGGCACTATGAAAGGGCATGGCGTGGCATGGCATCTAGGTAGGAGGA
The DNA here is from genome assembly GCF_019175285.1 of Sceloporus undulatus. Classification (NCBI taxonomy): domain Eukaryota; kingdom Metazoa; phylum Chordata; class Lepidosauria; order Squamata; family Phrynosomatidae; genus Sceloporus; species Sceloporus undulatus. The sequence goes on along the minus strand of NC_056523.1, from coordinate 295,665,981 downwards.
AATCCCTGACAGTGTGTTCCTGCGACGGTGTGCATAGATGGTAGGGGTGGTGGTAAAAAAGCCTCATCAGTGCGAGCTGAGGCTGTGCTGTGCGGTCATGGCGTGTGCATGTGCCTTGGAACGGGTGGTGCAGTCAGCGGGGACTTGGGCCGCTCTCAGAAGGAGCAGCTTTAGGCCGCTCTATTCCTGTACAAAGTCTCTTCCAGTACAAAAGCCACCATAATTCCAATTGATACATTGTCATTAGAATCTTGAAAATTATTGAAGTATAAGTGTTAGGATGTTGGATAAGAAAGACCTGGATGCAAACCCTCACTCAGCCATGAATGTCGATGAGCAAATTTGGACCAGTAACCATCACTAAGCCAAATCTCTCTTACAAGAATACTGTAACATGGGGGAGTAGGTGGGAGTGAATCATTTCTGTAACCCTTTGAACTCTATACAGGAAGGGATAGAGAAATGGAACAGATTAAGCAAACTTGAAAAAGATCGCTTATTTATGATGTGGCAGTTTCCCAGAAAAATGTCCCAGAGGATTGAATGGCCTCAAACTGATGCTAAAAGTAGTCATTCATTTCATGATGAGCCATCCAGTACATGTTGACAAAGATCTTTCTCAAGACTACTAAAACAAGTGACTCACTTTTTAAATAAAGATATTGCAAATTAATACAAAATGCTAAACCAGATAGTATCTAACATTCAAATAGAAAATCATACTTTCCCTGAGGAAATAGAAGTTGAACAGCCATGTGTCTGGAGGGTGTAGTTGCATTCTCTCATGAAGATCCTGCATTGAACAGTATCCCTTCAGCTCTTTGAAGACCTTTAGTTGAAACTCATTGCATAATTTCCAAAAGGTTGTTCCTCTGATGAACTTACAGAGGCTTCTTTTACTGTTCTATTTGTATACAATCACTGTCCAGTTCAATATTACTGATTTGTTAAACACCTCATGCCCAGAACACATAATTTGGTCAAATGGCCCATGGAGCAGGAATGCTCTTTTATACATACAATCAGCCCTCCATACTCAATTGATTCTATATCCGTGGATTCAACTGTCTACAGCTTGAAAATATTTTTAAAATTAAATTCCAAAAAACAAACCTTGATTTTGCTATTTTATATAAAGGACAGAATTTCACCATGCCGTTGTATATAATGGGACTTGAGCATTCATGGATTTTTGTATCCATTGGGGGTGGGGGGTGGGTCCTGTGACCAAACCCCAAGGACCAACTGTGCAACTTTTCAAATGACAGTCATAGAGCAAAACCATAGTTGTAGTGGAACTGTGCAGAGTATCACTGTAGAAATGATAAAAATTGATAGCTCATTGTAGAAATTCTAGACTCCAAAATTTAAGGTTTTCATCAAGTGGACCTTTTGGGGTGGTGCTGAGATTTTGTTAAAGGCATGAAAATGATTACTTTGGCAAGTATTCTCCTATTTTTAAAGAAATATTCTTTAAGGCTTTCATTCAAGTCTTTATCCTATAGGTGGAGCTCATATGCCATAAATTTTTGAATGACCTCTGTCTTGCTCTTTTTCTGTTGGTTAATATGACAGTCTCAAAGCTTGAAAGTACATGGGAGCAGGGAGTTCGGATTGCTAACAAGAAATTATAAAATAATGGAAATCAGTGTTTTAGAGACTAAACAGTATTTGCAAGACTGTTATCACCCTACAGTCAAACATGAGTTCTCAAAATCTGTTGTTGTTGTGTGCCTTCAAGCCATTTCTGACTTATAGTGATCCTAAAGTAAAACTGCAACTACTGGTAGATTAATCAACTAAATAGGGAGGGATCAATTTTAAGCAGTGATGACAAATTTTAATTAAGTAGGACAACAAGTTAGCAGCATTATTTTTGTTCATTTTTAAAGACTATGTGTGTTGCTTTAATTAGGGAATGGAAAGGGGGGGGATTAGGATAGCTTTCTCTTGTTTAGCTTTCAGTTATTTTAGGACTTCTGAAAAACACCTGTTTGGTTTTAGAAATAGGTTTGCCTATCTATGTGTTTACCTTTTGTTAAAAAATGAATAAACAGCTGTGAAAACCTATCACTGTGTTGTATCTTGCATGCCACAGCTGTATTCCTGTTGATGTCCACTCATAGTGGTAGCAGCTGATGAATACTGTTCGTCTGCCTCCTCCACAAGCAGCAACTGCTACCAAGTTCAATAGAATCTAATTTTTCTCAAAAATCTTTTTGGTTAGGCTGGACCAGAGATTGGAAAATTACTTTTTAAAAGTAACTAATTACTGCTAGTAGTTGAAAAGTAATTCAGCAATATCACACAACTGATTATGCCCTTAAAAAGATTCTTTTTGATTCATTACTCATTACTTTGATGAATAAAATCAACTCATTAAAGGTTAAAACATGCCAGGATGAATATACAAAACCAACAGAAAGCATAATGAAAGTTCCTTATAAGAAAGAAGGCTGTGGTGTCTTTAAAAATGGGGAGATAGCAGTCACGATGGAGTTTCAGAGATTTGCTGATCCATTCCAGACTAAGGCAACCTTTTTCTTATGGTTCAGTTTTTTTTTCATAATGAGGAGAAAAAATTCTCTTGTTTTCACATCACTTTGTTTCCTTTATCACATGTATGCCTTTACCTTTTTGAAACTTAAAACCAAGGCTACAACCTATCAGGAAGTTCTCTTGTGTGTTTTTCTGTTGTGTTCAATAAGAACAATAGAAGGGTGTGTTTTCACAAAGATATCTGCCACCAACAGGGCTTTTCCGTTTCATCACCCTGCAGTAGGATGCCTGCAAATACTACAATTTCACTTCTGTTTAAATAGTAAAATGTACAGACCAGTTCTTGATTTCCCTTGATTGGGGAGATGGTAGGGTCTAATTAGCCCAAATTCTCATTAGTGATGGCTGTCTCTATACGTTTTTGATAGAGAATTGCTTGGATTGAAGTCATATTGCTTTCATTGTATTGTTTAAGTGTTCTACTGATTTCCAGGAGTCATTAAATAATACATTTTCTCTTTTTACGTCTGATAAAGCATGAACGTAAACAGAAAAACGATCGACTAGCATATTTAATCTCGTTAATCAGGATTATCTTGCGTCACCCAATTTATTTGGACTGGGCGTGAGAGTATTTCACCTCACTCATGTTTGTGGGCTGATTATATTTATAAAATATGATAATGGAGTTTATCAAACAAGGGAAATTGGAAGTATAATCCAATGGCAATCTGAACGCAATCATGGGGTTTAACGTTACTGTGTGATAACCTGCTACATGCAAATTTGGGAAGTCAGTCCAAACGCAATCATGTGTTTCACATTATTACGTTATAGACTGCCACATGCAAATTCAGGCAATGGCATGCTATTTTTGGGCAATGGGGAGCCAGTTCGAATGCAATGAGCATTCACATAATTACGCTAAACTAGCGACTTTAAGTGAATGTGTTCTGGCCCCACTTTTACTCTGTGTGAAGTCACTAGCTGTGTTTTCAAGATGTTTATTATTTCATTACTGGATCTGTATGTGGTACTGTTGTCATTGCAGAGAGCTTTCTCTTGCTGGGGGCTTGATGGACTAATTGGTCAGTGATTTAAAATTAATAATAGGTGGTTCTGTATCTTTAGGCAATTTTGATATAAAGATGTCTTGGTTCATATACTCACTGGGGCCTGTGCTCAATTTTTGTGGAGCAGGTGACGCATGAGCCTTTAACCTCCTGCTGATAACATCTTGTGTGGATTTGGTGCTCCCTGACAAGACCCAGTCACAGCTTAGTTCACATGACTCTTCCTTCCCCCATGAGTAAGAAAGATGTTCACACTGAATGCATGGCTCACAAAAATGGATTCTTAGATTGTACACCATGGGCAGGTTTACTTTATCTATTTTATTGTTTGTATGTACAGCGCTGTGTAAATCTACAGCACTATATAAATAAAGC
>NC_056523.1:295613052-295662024 GCF_019175285.1 Sceloporus undulatus | reverse complement strand
ATAATAATAATAATAATAATAATAATAATAATAATAATAATAATAATAATAATTCTTTTGCAGGGTTTTCTTGTAAAAATTAAATGCAGAGTGAAATGATTCTAGCAACTAGGTCTATCGGTATAATCCCCAACAATGGAAGTTATTTAACAAATAGATACCTTATATACTGGACTATAAGTCAACATCATTTATAATTCGAGGGCAGGTTTTGGGGCCAAAATTATGGATTGTGCCATGACCCATGGATAAGTCGAGGGTAAAACTTGGAGGCTTTGAGGAAAACTTTAGTGTGTATATGTGTGTATACAACAAGAGAGCCTCTGATTGAGGCTTTTTGCTTCAGCGTTTCAGCCTTGGTTTCAGCTTTCACAGCAGCAGCGCAGGTGAGACTCTGTTTGTTTGTTTGTTTGTTTGTTTAACAGCAATCAACCACCTAGGACTCTTTCAAGAGGGAAGGAAACTGCTCTTCTGACCGCATGGGGAAATCTGAAAGAGATGCTATCACATTACCATACTGGCCATAAATAGGTTGATCTGGGATTTTGGGGTCAATTTTTGGGCATAGATTTTGTAGATGAGTACATACACTTGAGCTGGCTAGGGCCCCTATTATAGAGGTTTACAAGATGTGCGATGTCAGGGATGTTTTGCATATAGGATGTCTGAGATAAGGGATGACGCTCTGGAATTTATCCAGTGCTAGATAGTGAAATAGTTTTGTCTGTCTGTCTGTCTGTCTATTTGTTTGATTGATGCTGTGTGCCAGACTCTTTGTTTTGTTTTTTTTTAAAAAAAATACACACTATGTTAGGAACATTTGCAACTGAAATATGTGAGGTAGATAGGCAAGATCCTGCTTTATCCCACTGGTCTTTAAAGTAGGAGCTGGAATCATACAGCCTATAGGCCATATATGCTCATTTTGGGGTGCCCTGAGCAGCCCTTGGTACCCTGTTCACCCAAGCCACCAGCACTCCTGATAAAAAGCATAATTTTTTGACTGGAAAAAAATGCTAAAAATTACCAAATTAAAAAATGCAGCTCGGGGTGAGTTGCTCACCCTTAAATAACAGGACCCTCTTCAGAGACCAAAAAGAAAAAAGAAAAGAAAAGAAAGCAACTTGAAGTGACACAAGGTTACTTTTAGTTACCAAAATGGTGGCTACAAACAGTGTAACTATAGCTTTCCAGAGCTACAAGCAGCCTGTAAATTGTCTGAGTGACCCTCTAGGCTGCGAGGTATGCCTACCCCTGCTTTAAAGCTTGTCTTACCCCTGTGGATTAGTAGAGCTGTTATAGTGTTCATAACTTAGAGACTGTGCAGACCACCGCCTCCAGCTGTGCCGGAATGGGACCGTGGCACACTGCAGCCTCAATCTGGCCTTTCCAGGGAGCAAAAAGGAGCTTCAAAAAGTGGCTCCTTTTTGCACCCTGGAAAGGGCATGATAGCTGTGGCATAGCAGCTTTAAGGTGCTCCTTTAGCGCTGCGCTATGAGAAGAGAACTATAATATCCATTGTAAGGGACCCTGATTTTCAGTGTCTATTTGGCTCAGACGTATAGAGATCCTGGAAAAATATCTAAGTATGCCACTTCATACAGAGTTAAAGTACTGTTGCATCATCCTACTGGGAAGAAATCAATTGAGTCTGTGTAATAAAAAATATTCATGCTTTTCATAAATCTGTACCTCTTTGTAGTAATTATAACAATAGTGTAATAGTACAGCCTCTGCTATTGCTATTAGTTTTGTTCATTGCTTACTTAATCATGGAGGACATTATGGAATAGCCTTTCATCTGACAGTTCAAGGCTTCTTGGGATGAGAGGAGAGGGGAAAGAATGAGAAAATGTTACAAGACAAATATTATTTTATTGCCAAAAATAATAATGGTATAATTTTGGTACTTTATCTCTCATCACTTATATGACTTACTTTAAATACAGGATATTGTGTGTATCCTGCACTTAAAAAGTCCCTGTGAATGTTTGTTATGAATATTAAAATAATTGTCTCTTATTTTACATCACTAAAATACACTTTCCTCTGTAGTGGTTCTAGATCATTTATAATACTATGTTGGTTGCTCATATAAATATATTTTATTGATCAGAAAGTAGTTATTAGATTTAGTATGCATGATGTGGTCACACAACAGAGTAACAAGTAAGCTGGCTGTCTTCATTTGATCTTCAGGGCGAGGTTTAGCTGAACTTTAAACTCTGCATTATTTGGCTCTGAAATGCCTGTGATAATAGAGGTTCTGACACAGCTGTTAATAAAAGGTTGTGTTTTCTTTGTTTTGAGTGTGGAAAGGGGAGAGAAACAGGCTTTGTTGTGGGTCATGCTTCCTGTGTTGTTCCCCCCCAGAATCAATTAGATGCAGTATTCACGTTTGTATTCTGATGGCACCAAGGGACTGAAGACCACATTGTTTTGCTAGCCACTGTACAAATACAGGACAGGAGGATAATCCCCAGGCTAAAGCAGCAACAAATAAGATAGACAAAAGGAGAAGGGGAAAAAGATTAACATGCAACTAGAGTAAATAAAAAGAGGGGAATGGTGGGTTATTGGTGGTCCAGACTCTCAAGCACATTCTTCCTGTCACCTCTTTACTTTTCCCCCCCTCACTTTCCCTTTAACCCTTTTATTCCATTCCACCAGTTTTAGTGTTCTGTATTTTATTTTGAGATAGGTACCTTTTTGTGAAGGTATCGTTGTTTAAATATTCGTGCAAAGTTTTGTGGGGCAACTAAGGTGGTAACAGAGAAGTTTTGTGGCTATATTCAGTAGCCTTATTCTTTAACAATTTGTGCATTGTCAGTTTACAGGTAGTCTGATTTTAGACAAATGTTATTTTATAAAAGTCACACCAAGTCTCCGAGAAGATGGAATAAAAATAGATCAATATTTTTTAAAGATGGCTCTTCCAAAGTTAAATTGCTTCCCTCACAGGACACTTTACATTTTTTCTGTTTTTAGTAGAAGTGGGCTTTGAAGTTTTACAAAAATGTAAATAACTGTTTTTGTGATGACCCATTACTAGAACAAGGTAAAGGCTTCACTGGCTTTGCTATTATTGATTACCTAAAGGCACTTGTGACCATTCTTCTACTGAAATTAAGTGGGTTTGACCCCAAGCACTGCCTGCATGGGCAGTCATATGTAAGTGACTCTCATCTCTTTGAAAGGAGAGCAAAGCTGAAGTGGGATTAATAAATGAAATAACTGTTTGCATCAGAAATATTTTATCCACCTACATGTTTACCTCCTCCCCTTTGCTTCCTTCAGAATCATTCTAGTCTGTCGTAACATTGCTGTTATGAACACAGTTTAGTTAGTGGTGTACAGAAGGAGCACCTGTGTTTTAGTGTGTAGTGAAGCATACTTCATTATGAAAATGAAATAGTTGTGATGTTTGCTTTACCTTCTAAAACTTATCCACTTCCCCTTCTTAAGGCTCCAGGGTCTGCTACACATTAACTTGAGTGGCCTTTGTTTCTGAACATCTGGGAGAGCAGAAGTGACTTATGGGATGGGGAGGCAGAGTGGGAAAAGGGTTGGATTCTGATGCTTAAGGTTTAGACAGCCTATACATTGTTCGAGAAATCCTTTTGCAACAACATATTGTCAGTTTGTTTGGGAGAAAGATTTGTTTATCTGTTAACTATAATTTGTAAATACTGTATATTTTGTTCACAAAAATTAACTTAGCTGCATGATCTTTCCACCACTTTTATCATACTGTACTTTTTCTATATCTCTTTCTGTGTCCTTGCTAGAATTCTTGAAAGCAATCTCAGGCAAGCTCTTCATGTTGAGTACATGATTGGCAGGGCCTTGAAAATAGACTATAGTATATTAAACACAAGCACAGATTGTTTAGGCGCAAAAACTGTATCCCAGCACTGAGATTTTTATTGGCTCAGCTTCAAAGCATGTTAATAGGTATAGTCTTGGCCTGAGACAAAGGCTCGATTGTTACAGTGGTATATTTCATCCTGCTGCTACTTGGCAAAAGCCAGTGTACTTTTAAGTGAAATTTGTGTGTGCACTTGTCTAGTCACCTGGAAAAAAGGATACTTAGCTGACCCGTGAAAATACGGCTAGTGTGGTGGAAGGTGAGAATGTGTAATCCTTATTACACAGTAGATTGTTAACACCATATGGAGGGAAAAGATATAATTTCAAAGCACTACAATGCTCTTGATTGTTTAGCTGCACATTCATCTTTTGTAGTATAGATTTAGTAGAGGCATTACAGTGCATCTCTTAATTACCAAATTTTTATCCTTTTTCTTGTTTCTCTGGAGAAACACAGAAAGTATAGCTGTTTGGGCTTCTGTAGCTTTAACTGGAGGTACAAATTTCGTTTGTGTGAACATGCTTAAGTTAGTTAATCTTGATATCAGTATTAAGATATAAAGCCCTATTTGGTCATACTAGCCATTACGAGTGCATTTCTTTTTTAATGAGTTAATTATCTGTTAGTTTGTTTACTAGATTTTTGCATTGCTGATGAAAGTTATAGGAGAATAGCCTAGATGTAGTTTTGCTTCAATTTTCAACACATTTTTTTTTAATACTGTGTGTGTCTGTGTGCATGTGTGCTACCAGTCACTAGTCAGGTTCATAATCTTAAGTAGACCTAAAAAAATATTTTCACAGCATGAGGTTTAAAATTCAGTAGAACTCATAGTCAGCTCTAGTTTTGAAAATACAAGCAAGATAGGAGATCTGTAATCAACAGCAGACTGCAATTGTTATTTAAGAGGTCTGTTAGGTGTATTGCAGAAGTGGTATGGTAGGATCAGGCTTTAGGTCAAAGCAGGGCCAATAGCTCAATATCAAGGAGTGCTTGTGCCCAACTTTGGTTAGGAAGATAGACTACTGTATGTATTTTATTGGTGTGAGATATCTATGTACATGTAACAATGGATGTAAAGGAAGAAGCAAAGAAAATGGCAACTGCATCAGCACTGATTCTAGCCTTTGTATTTAATTTAATAATTTTGCCTGATTTTAGCCAAGAACCTGGAAAAGTTGACAAACTTACACAAATGTCTTAGTGGCATTATTGCATGTCCTACCACTCTCAGAGGCTAGCTTGGTGAGTATCCACAACCGGTTTCTCAAAAGCAGCATTTAGTTCATGGTGTTCCCTTTTAAGGGAGGTCAGGCTGCGTCCATCGTTTTTGATTTTCTAGTAGGCAGCTAGGATGGCACTGTTTTATATTGCCTTTGGTCCCTGAAATTGGGCTAGCTTTTCCATTTTGTATGCTGTAAATGATTGGTTTTATAAGTATTGTTTTGATTTGTGCTTAAATGATATTTTTTATCTGTTTTTATCCATACTGCATTGCCTTGGAGACTGGCTAAAAAGGTGATGATATTTAAATAAATAAATAAATAAATAAATAAATAAGAAAGAAAGAAAGAAATGTTGTGGTCTAAGATATGTCTGCACATTATTACTTCACATTTTTAGTTGATTGTTAAGATCTTGAAGCCCAGCATTAATATATACACACAACCGAGAGTCATCCTCTGATAACTATGAGCTCTCAGCCACCTTATACTCTTCCTCTTTTGATATCAGAAATGCTGGTTAATTCGCCCCTCTATGACCCTACTGTGAACGCCATTACTGGAATTCCTTCATCGCAGGGAAGCTATCAATAGGAGTCGCCTGGGCCCTGTTTTTCTGGACATCCTTGAGCACCATAAGATGAGGCCATGGAGTCAATGGCACTGGCACCTTTACACACTAATCTTCCTGACTTCAGGAATGTACTTCCATCACCCACATTCACAAACCAATGCTACCACTTCCGAAAACCAACTTCAAAGTGATTCAAACCCATTTCAAAGGAATCACCAACTTTTTCTATACCCTGAATTTTGCCCCAGGGCTAAAATTCCCTATATACATCAGTGCTTTTTGTTTCCTCAGCTTAGTCTAGGATCAGGCAACCATGGTGCCTGTTTGCTTGGCTAACCTTTCTCTTTGAGATTGAGATTGATTGAGATTTTATTTCTATACCGCCGTTCCCACGATCACGATCTTGCTTGCCAACGTCCGTTTGTCTCAGGAGTGAGTGAGTTCCTTTTATCTCCATATCTGTAACAAGCATAGCAATTACAGTCCGTCCTCGCCTTACGTGGGGGATCCGTTCTGGATCCCTCCGTGTAAGGCAAATTCCACCTATGCTCAAGCCCCATTGGAAACAATGGGGCTTGTGCGCGGCGGCGCGCGGGGCACAACGCACCTGAATACTGCACCTGAATTGAATACAGCCATCCCTTTCGCCCCGCGCGCGCCCTGCGGCTTGAGCGCGTATGCTCAAGACCACGTATGGCACGCCCGTGTATGGCGCGGGTGCACTGTATTCAATTCAGGTGCAGTATTTCCATCAGTTTGGCCTTGTAACACCTTTGAATTTCCTAGTCCTTGTGAGTGTGCGTGGTTGTATGTATTGGATGATTGTTGAATTCCCCTTTTACAATAAACTACTTAGAAGTCTGCCTCTGGAATTCTTCATGTCGCTGGACTTGGTATACGTAGGAACTAGATCCCATAAGGATCCCATACTAAGTAACCCAGCCACTACTATGGAACTAATTCATAATTCTGAAACATACATTGGTAGTTGAGTATCCTTTTTAGACAAGTGTACAATCCAGGATTACATCTCCTTGATCAGTTCTTTATTCCTCCCACAGTGAGGAAAGAAGAGAATGAAAGCACGGACATAAGCCCAAGGCCCATATTCTGTCTCTCTCATTCTTTTTCCAGCCTCTTACTGGATCCAAAGAAGGTGGAATCTGTTTGGATCCTGATTAGCTGATGGCCAAGCCATCATCGGTGCACTGTCCCATCACTAGCCAATTAATATCCAGTATCGCACACTATTGAAGGCTCTCCCATGTTTTGAGAAGAACAGATTGCAAGCAGAGGGTGTAGTTGCCTCAGTCGACTTCCCTGCCTCTTTTGGGACACAGCCCCCCAGTTGCCATGTCTACTGTAACTAAGCCAGAACATGTCTAACTGAATGGAATGTATATCCTTTCCCAGTTTATCCCTGCTTTCTTTTCCTTTCTTTGTCTGTCTTGGAGAAAATGGTAGACTGTAAGCCCCTCCAGACAGGGACCTGTCTTTATTTAAAGAACAAATAAATGCATTCAAGTGACCCTATGCGGCAGACATGTGCTTTTCTTTTCCAGTGGTAATTTTTATACTTAATCCCTAAACCATTCCCGTACATTGATTGGGTAACAGGGAAGCCTGAATGTGACTGAGTGTTTCTAGCTGCTCTCAGACTTGGAACAGTATTTTGTTGCCAGACTGAAATTGCTTTGAATGGGCATTGCTCAGCCAAATAGCCCAGAGGAAACCCATGTAACAGGGAAACTTTACTTCAGTTATTATTTTGGGAACAGAAAATAACCATTAGGTGCAAGAAGTCCAGAGAGTTCAAGCTAGACTTGGCACTTGAAAACAAACTGTAGCCAAACGTACAAAGATTTTGGGTGAAACCAGTTTTCAGATAAGTAGCAAAGGGTGGTAAAAAAAATTGTTAGTAAAATTGATCTAAAACTATACTATAGGAGACTACAACAGATCAGACTATTTGTCCATCAAACTAATCTTGTCCATTCTGGCTTACAAGAGAGGGGATAATAGACGGTTCCCTGCCCTCAGGCTTAAAATCTAAAAAGACATGACACAAAAAGAGAAGGGGATGGTGTGGGGGGGATCAGGTCCAGCATTCCTCTCTCCCTCTGAGGCCTGGACTAAGGCATATGGTATTAGTATCTAATTTGAGATACTAGGGATTAAATTTTGGGGTCTTCACCATGTAAAGCTTGTGGTTCCCATATGATTTCTTGTGATCTAATATCATGTCAAAATGAAAATATAACACAAATGAAACAAAAAAAATATTTCCAGTATAATCTTGTTCGTGAGTTTGGTGTTTCTGATTTATTATTATTATTTATGATATTTATACCCAGCCCTTCAGCCCTAAAGGCTATCACAGCGGCTTACAGGAGCCCTGGTGGCACAGTGGTTAAATGCCTGTACTGCAGCCATTCACTCAAAACCACAAGGTTGCGAGTTCAAGACCAGCAAAAGGTCCCAAGCTCGACTCAGGCTTGCATCCTTCCGAGGTCACTAAAATTAGTACCCAGACTGTTGGGGGCCAATTAGCTTACTTGCTAATTAGCTTACTTGCTGTTCACTGCTATGATCTTTGGAATAGCGGTATATAAATAAAACAAATTATTATTATTATTACAGATAAGCATGTGTGAATGTGCATGTCGGATTACAAATTTAGACCAACAGAGATGGGCTGGGAAGCAGAAGCAGTCAGCTAGACTAAGGTGGATAACATGTTGTCCATGTACAGTTCCCAAAGCCATTTTGGTTGGACTGCAAGGTGGCTCTTCAGAACCATGCCAAAACATTTAAAGTAAATGAAATTATTCTTTTAAGTAGCTTGTAGCAGTTTGCCATTTAAATTTGGTAGCATAATTTGAGAGTGGAGGTGGCCACATGATTCCTAAGCAGGTCTAAAATTGGTTTATGGACTGAAAAAGGTCCCCCAACCCTGGTTGAAAAGGATTAAGTAGAAGAAGGGTATGAAAATATATATTCATCCAGTCCTATATAGTCATAGAGATAAATGCTGCCTTTTCAAAGGTAAATTCTGAAAGAAACAAGCTGTCCTAGAGGGTATAAGAAGTGGATTGAATCTTTCTGCTTATAGTATGGCATTTTTTGTCTTAAGGATTATGAGTGGCATTGAACAACTTGGTGTTGGGGTAAAAGTGAGTGGTGGTATGCAAAATAGTTAATTAGTTTTTTTTATTTCAGACATTGTAATCCTGAAGAGATCAGGTTTTAAACCCTGGCTTGGCTATGTAAACCCATTGGGGTACCTTGGGCAACTCACCCTCTCATCCTCAGAGAATGGCACTGGCAAATCCCCCCCCCCCGAAGAAACTTGCCAAGAAGATACATTTTACAAGATACAAGGGTTTTGTGTTAAATTATAAAGCTCACATGTTTCAGCAAACCATTTAAGACTAAACACAGCTTCTGTAGCATTAGACATCATGACACACAGAAGATAATTTAAAGTGGAAGTAGAACTTACTCCTCCAGTCTCCCGTGCCAGAGGAAGAGACGGGAGAAGTAGCAGCGCTACTTTGCCCCTTGCTGTGACAAGTCTTTGTTATACTAAATCTATCCATAAAAGCCTAATGGAATAAAAACATTTTGAAAGCCCATGAAAAGAAAAAAAGACAGAATATAGTGGATTTTACACAACAGTGTGCCATAAAAATGCGGCTACCACTGAGAATGCCCTGACCCTGGTACCCACCAATCTTGGGTCAGAGATCAGACCTTGCGATACCATTCTTAAGATCAAATTGATCTTCTGCTATTAACAGGTAACATTCAAATGTCACCCTTGTCCACGTTGCACAATAACAAATTGTAAAGGATTGGGTCTAGTTAACAACATAGCTTTGAGTGGAACAGTAGATTCTCTCCAATGTTGTCATTTTCCTTTACAGAAAAGCTAATACTGTGTCTTGAGAATTTCTTCTGCCCTATGGAATTGTCTGCTCTGGGGTTGTTTAACTGAGCAAGTTTGCAGCCACTAGGTAGATTTGATTCCGATGTCCTGGTACCAAATGAGTTAAGTCACACTGTTTTGACAACTTTCCAAGTTAAAGAGTAGCAAAGCATTCCACAGTCACAGTTGGATAATTTTACAGCAAAATCACTTTTTAATGAGAAGTATATCAGCAGTGCAAAGCTTTTGAAGTTCTTCTCAGGATTGACTGATAAGCAGCCATACTGAGCTCATTGATGGAAAAGCATCATTTTCTGAAGAAAACTCTTGTTAAAGACTGGAAGTAACGGTTACATCATTGCTTGCTTAATTGGCTGCACCTGTCATTTGTTAACTGCCATAATCCAATAGTCTCTAAACCACTTGTTGAAAGGTCAGAAGGATCAGGAAAGAGATCGGTTTACTGAGGGAAAATTATTAGATGTTCCAGCCTGGCTGCCTGCTGTGCTTGTTAGGTTGAAATCGTCACTCTTAAATCATCATGCGTGTTTCCCATGCAAAACATTGCAACTAATAAAGGTTTATGTTAATTTCTCTTTTTCTTCACAGTTTATCTAGTACTTGCCATTTGTAGATTTCATATTGGGAAATTGCCTTATGCTGAGTCAGACCATTGTTCCATCTTGCCCAGTATTTTCAGCTCTGACTAGCAGTGTCTGTAAACAGTTCTGGCCCAGATTTGTTCTTAGTGGTATCTAGAAATCCCTGATATTGTTTGGTGGTCTCCCATTCAACTGCCTTTTTTAGCTTCTGGTCAGACAAGAATGGGTGAGTTCAGAGTGGTGTGGCAATTTCCCCCCCACGTATTTTTGAACTGAGTTTGAATTTCAATTTTTGGAAATTAGGGAAGATGGCTGGTCTTTACTAAACAATGAATGGCTGATTTCCTCTCATTGCTTTTGTGAGCTAAATAGTCATGTGGTCTGAAGTATTTGCAGAGGGACTGTTTCTCCTTGGTTGCACACATACCTTGCATGCAGGAGATTTTAGGTTCAATTCCTGGTATTTTCAACAAGATGTTTTCATGGCAGATGATAAGAAGGACCTCTGCTTGAGGCCCTGGAGAGTCAGTGCCCATCTGTATATACAGTGTCCAGTTCAAACACACATTAGTATAGCATTATAAGAGCAAGCCCACAGCCTCCCTCTCCAGCAGGCCCAGAGACCTGAAAATTCAATTTTAGATTAATATAGAGAGGCCTTGAGACTAACTGAAAGAAAGAAATTGGCAAAATGAGCTTGGCAAGATGAGCTTTCATAGACTTGAGTATATTTCCTCAGATACATTTGGTGGAATGGAAAGTAGGGACAGACCGATATACAGTATGCCATTAGTGTGTGAGAATGTAAATTCAAATTGAAAATCTTTTGTGTATGGAAATGAAGTGGCAAATCTAGTTTTAATTATGGTTATTGTTGAACAAAGGCAGTGGAAACTAGCCTATAGGTGAGGAGAATAGATGACTTTGGGAAACAGAGTGATGTGATTAACAGGTCAAGGGCATCCCCATGAGAATGTGGTTAGATAGTGTTGAAATGTGCGTAGTGTGCCAGGAAACCATTATCATTGTTCTAGCTATGGGTGCTACAAAATCTCTCTATGTACAGTACTGATTCTACAGACTAACACAGCTATATCTTTGAATTTTGAATTAATAACTCTATGTTCCATTGACTGAATCCTACATTGTGTCTAATATTAACCGTACTAAGCAGAAACAAGTCACTTTTATAAATCAGTTTTTGCGTACATAGGAAAGAATAGCTCTTTTAACATAACTGCTGCAAGAAATAAAAATTGTTGTTGTTATATTTATGACACTCTTTACCAAAATGGTCAACAAAATCTTCATTCTGTCACAAAATAAATTTGCTTCTCGCTTCCTATATAAAGTTTTTACCAATATGTATTTTTCACTTAATTTAAAATTTATTACTAAAATTCATGCAGTTAATTTTTTAAAAAAATAGTTTGAGTTGACAGCCTTGCTTATTAGCCTAGGGAGAGACGTCAACAAAACAGAACTTGATTAAAGCACTATATCCCATATTTCACCACTCTGGTCTGTTTATTGGTGTTACTGTGTCTGGGTTTGGGTGTTACAGAGGGACATAATGTTATCCTGGAAAATACTAACATGTCATTGTTAAAGAAAAACAGTCCATATCTGGATATAGTTAATTAGAAATTTATTTCTTTATTGACAGCCTTTTTCATATAAACATCTAGCCTACCAGAAGAAGACTAATTTACTTGTCTATATTTGCTAGACAGATTTGGAGACGTATATCAGAAATATAGTATCTGGAGCAATGTTAATGGCAAATGATAGAGGTAGCCTTGGATAAGGAAGTCTTCATGTTCTAGACAAGAATGTACAACTTGAAGTACTATTACACATGATTTTCCCCTTGGATACTAACATTTCTGATTGGTTTTATCCTAGTCTCGATAAGTGGTGTGTTCTCTAGAAGGAGAATGACCGGGGTACTGTCAGAATCGTTTTAGTAGCAAGATCCCCACCCAAGGCACTTGTTTTCCTGTGTGTGCCTGTGTGTGTGAAAGAGGTTCCTAGTCTGATTTGCAAGTCTCCTCTTCCCATGGAAAAAACACCTCCTTTAACACCACTTGCTTCCCTCCCAGTCCAATGTTAAAACCTTTCCTCCAGCACCTGGGAATCAGTGTTAGGTGGTCGGGAGAGGTCCGGAGAAGGAGGGATAGAAGTGCTATTTCCCCGTTTCCATCCTTCGTTATAGCCCTTGACTTATCCACAGGTCATATCAAAATCTATGGTTTGGACCCTGAAACCTTTCCTCAACTTATACATGAGGTCGACTTGTATAAATGATATGTTTGAGTACATTTTCATTTCGGAAAAACTTCAAAAACAGCAGTGGGTAACCTGGGAACATTTATTGATTTAATCAGGAGTCTATTTTAATGGAATCACATAACTTTAACTTTGGTTCAGTTAATCAGTTACTGTTGGAGCCTTAGCTTCAAGAGTTTCAGACTAATCTGAGTTTTTTATGTTGTAGATTATTATTTTTATTGTGATTAGCTACGATGGTCTTGATTTTACCTTGTACTTTGACTGTGAACCTCCTCTTTTCTTCTTCTTTTTTTTAAAAAAAAATAACATCTGCTTCTTCCTGCAGGTTCTAAAGATTAAGTAGCTGATTTGATGTAACTACAATTAATAGTATATTGGCAAACATTTCTTTCTTTGTTTCACTGTATTCATTCAGGCATTTATTTGCAGATGCCCTGTTCCATTCTCTTTGACTCACTGCATTGTTTTTTTTTCCTTCAGCTATTTTTGAAATGATAGTTCTTGTCTGTTGACATAAAATAAGGATTTTGAATGGTGGCTATTCTCCTGGTTCCTTGAACCCCTGTAGCTATAGACTGAGCAAAAAAATGCCTGCTCAAACGATGTGTCAGTGTTGTCTTCTCATAATGGGAATAGTGAACTATGAAGTTTTAGCTGTTAAGAAATTTGAATCGGGAAAGGGATGCAAGGAACCATGCTGGACTTAGGGCATTTCTTGTTTTAAGTGGCTTTACCCTTCTCAATAGTAATAATGATTATTAAACTTTATTTATAAAGTGCTGTAGGTTTATACAGCACTGTACATAAAATAAAATATTTAAGAAACATGTCCAATTTTAAATATGGATTGTCTACATTGCAGTTTATTAAATATGATTGTCAGAGAATGTAAAAAAGATTAGAAACTTCCTTACCCTCATGCCCTCCAGATGTTCCACAACATCTTGCATTTTATCTAGGCAACAGAGATATTGACACTGAGGAAAGCCAATTTATCTTAGAAGAAAGTGATGTCTTTAATTTTGATTTGTAGGACATTCTACTGCTAAGAATTCTACTCTTCAAGAATTGTAAGGGAAACTTGTTTTATTTCTAGAAATTTCTTAAGAACCCAATATGAGGATGATGTGGAGAAGAAAGCTCTAATGAAATGAGTCCTACAAAACATTTAAATATATATTTTTTTCCTTAGGTGACAGATTGGGAAGTTGTTGTCTGTATCAATGAAATACAGTCCTCCCGATTCATGGGGGATCTGTTCTGGACCCCACCATGAATCTAGAAAAACACAAATATTCGAGTCCCCATTGGATACAATGGCGGTGTGCTCCCGCCATTTTGTCCCTCCCCACTTGCTGTCTGTGAAGGAGCAAGACCGCGGACTCCAAGTCCGTCAACGGGGAGGGACGAGAGTATATGTATTAACATGAACATCATGAATGGGCAATTTTTGTTACCCTTAATTAACCCAAGCACCTTCTGGGAGCAAAGACATCTTTCCTATATGAGGGGACTAGGCCATTTTAGGCCCAAGAAAGGTCTGCAGTTTCAGGTCACTTCCTGTTATTAAAAGAAGGCCTCCCCTGGAGCCCAAAACATGCCACTTGGAGGACATGTGGGTGCAACACATTGATTTTTATTTTTATTTTTGGATTATGGCCCTGCAAGGCCCCTTTGCAGACTTGTGCAGCCCAGTAGTCTCCCAGTAGTTGCCCACCCTGCTGTACATTGAGTTAGCAGGTGTCTTTAAGGTTTGCAAATAGCAATACCTTTCAAAGTGACTCAAGCAGAGATGTAGTAGCCCAGTAGTTCTCAGACTCTGTTTAAATGTTTGGGATGTCAGCACTCAGAATCCTTCTCCACGGTTATGCTGGGTAGGGCTTTTGCAAGTTGAAGTCAAAATATCTGGAGGACCAGAGTTTGAGAACCATTGTAGGAGGCAACAACCAAATCTTAGAGGGAAAGAATAGTGTTCTATATATCTTTGTATTCTGTGCATCCCCTTGATCATAGGAGAGGGACTTGTCTGAAACCAGTGGGTAGTTGACCTACTCCAAGCTAATCACAAGAAGAGTGTGTTTGAACCTGGAATGTCAAACCCAGGTTTAGATCCACATTCACCCATGAGACTCACTGAATGACCTTGTGCTTATCACTCTCTTGCATCGTAATCTCCCTGTCAGAGTTGTGAGGAAAAAAAACAGGGGGATAATACTGTGTACAAGACAAAACTCATTCTTTAGAGGAGTGGCAGAATGCAAGTATAACTGGCTCTTGGGCTTGTTTGGGGTTTGTTTTGGCGGGTGTACTTTGAACACAATAACATGTCTTTCCTATAACACATTAACAGTTCTTAGTGTATAAGTGACATCTAAGAATTTGAAGCACAAGAGCAGAAGTAGATGATGAAATCCAAAACTGATGAGATTCAAGACAGTGGGTGTGTTTTCTGGCCCAATGGTATGTAAATGTTTTCCTTTCCACTAGTATGCTCTTACTTAACCATCATAAAAGAACTTTTATCTTACGTTTAGGATTTACATGTGATTTAGGAGAATGTGCAGTGTGACTTAGAATGGAGTTTCATGGGGATGAAAACCATCCTCTTCAAAGATGTCCATGCCATGGGGACATTTTTTAAAAAAAATAAAATAAAAATGCTTTAGAGACCATTTGCTTTTATTGTAATAACCTCACAAAATGGTTTCCCTTTCTCTCACTCTTACTGCCCTTATTTTTAGAAATGACTAAAACCTTTTCACTGGATTTTAAGTCAGTATTTTAAAATGAATCATCATATTTCTTTGGAGCAGGGATGGCATTCCTTTTCTACCCTGTGTCTAAATCTAGTCACTCATTCTATAACACTGTGTCTTCATAGCCTGGCTTCTGCTTCTTTGCAGAGAGGGCCAGAAGGGTAGAATTTCTAGCAAAGAGGTGTCAGGCAGGAAGGAGGGCACTTAAATTTTATCTTACCTGCCACATTCTCTCTCCAAATCCACCCACCAGCCACCTCTTCCCTGTCTGGTATTTCAGACTTCATGTCTCCGGTGTGAGCATGGGTTTGGATATCAGACTCAGAGTGAAGGAAAATATCCAGGGTTTTGAAGAACAGGTCTGGAAAAGCAACAGACAAGGCATAGAGGTTTAATTTCTGCTGCCACTTCTTTGCTTGGATTCCTGATTCAAGGCATAGTTAGACTGTAAGACACATGGTGATTGCACCTTCATTTCATAACTTGGAAACATTGGCAGAAATCTTGCAGCTCCCCTGTGGCACAGACAAACAGACACACACACACACACACACACACACACACACACACACAGAAATGCATCCAGTAATTTTTCTTTAGGTGGGCACACTGTGGCAGGCATCCTCAGGGTCCTTCTAGGGGTCCTTAGAAAGTCCATGAGGGTGATAACTGTCTTACGTACTGAAAATACGAGTGTGTGTGTGTGTGGGGGGGAGGGTATTTGGCCATTGCACAGTTGGAACACAATTCTCAGCTGCATAATAACAAAAAAGGGGGCTAAAGTTGAGCATGTTGACACATCCTTGCCGTGCAATAAACCCCTTATGTTATACATATCATGGGGTATTTTATAACCCTAGTGAAAATCACAATATGTCATAGGATGTAGTGTGCCATGACCAAAGGAGTGTTTATGTTTGCCTGTTGAAGAAGTACTGTAGGTTTCATTCGAATACCCAAAGCCAAAAGAACAAACTGGGATAAAACTAAAATAAGCAGACAGCCAAAATAAAGCTGCTTTGGGTCTTTTTTGGGTCACTTAGGACTGGAGCATGGCTTTGTCGTGGCTTTTTTTGCCCCTTAGGACTCATGCATCATTTAAAAAGCATACCTCCAAAAGTGAGTCGAAGCAGCTTTATTTTGGCCTGTCCCTGTACGGGCTCTAAAACTGGATAAAATGAAACTTGTACGGTACTTTTGTGATCATTTTAGTGTTTCCCAGTGCACCTCTCCACCACTGCATAGTTTTATAGAGGGGGAAACTGTAATGGCAAGCAGCTGAAATTTGGGGACATTATTTACTGCATTGTTGTGTGCCTTTAAGAGTTTTTCCAGCTAAAACAACCCTAATGTGAACTATCCAAGTGTTTCTTTGGCAAGATTTATTCAGAGTGGGCTTGCTTTGCCTTCCTCAGAAGCTGAGAGGGTGATTGCCCAAGGTCTCTTAGTAGATTTTGATGGCTGACCAGGGATTCAAACCTAAACCACTACAACCTGTAGACTCTCATTTGCTACTGAACAGATGACAATATCTTAGAAGATATTTATTATTTAATCTTTAATTTCGTGTCCAGCATTCAGCTGCACGCAATCACCACAGCCACATCCACCCACCGCTCTGACCACATCCTCCTGTGTGGCATCCCTTTAACTGGCTCCCACTCCCTTTCCGCATTCAGTATAAGCTCCGCTGTTCAACTTTAAAGCCTCAATGGGCTGGCCCTCCTTACTTATCAGACCTTCTTTCCCCCACTTCCCACTAAGCCCCTCCGTTCTGGTAGTCAAGGTCTGCTGTCCCAGCCCAGGATTTCCTCTCTGCCCCATCTCGGATTCGCTCCTTTTCACTGCTGCCTGCCTCTCACTCCTGGAACCTTCTTCCCCTGCGAGCAAGAGCCATCACTCTTTAACCCGCTTCAAATGGGAGCGGAAGACCATCCTGTTCAGGAAGCGTTCCAGCATGCATAATTGTCAATTGCTATGTGATGTTCTTTTTGTTGTCTGTTTTATTGAATCATTTCCGGTATTGCGATGTATTTTATATTTTTCTTACGAGAAAGGCCCTCCCCTCCACCACTCCCTTCTCCTTCTGTGTGTGCTTTTTTAGATTGTATGCCCTGAGGGCAGAAACCGTCAATTAAAAAGATGTGTATGTACAGCGCTGTGTAAATTTACAGCGCTTTTATAAATAAAGGTTAAATAATAATATATGCATTATATATTTTCTTCTGTATTGATTCTGCAAGATGCATGTGTCTGGGGTAACTAAAATATGTGCAGCCTTGCATAGGAAGGTTTTGATTTTTAAAAATTAAAATGATCATTACCATGGATTATGTTTTAGATAACAGAATTATATTTTACACTGTAAATTTGCTACCGTGTTCATCAAAATTATGTTTTTCACACATTTAGGAAAAAGAAACATTAATTAATGCATGCACATGCAACACCCTTCCATACTACCCTGATTCCCGGATCCCCATTTCTTCTCGGAACTGAGAGTTTTCAGTCCTGTAGATCACAAAACGGAACTTAGGCGGGTTATAGACCACCCATTTGGGGCGGTCTGCCCCGCCCCCTTTCCCCCAGGGTATCGGGGCCTCAGCGTGCAGAGCGGCAGCCGCTGAGGCCCCGATCTGCCGCTTTTCAGGCTGCGGGAAGCAGCAAAATCTGCTTCCCCGCAGCCTGAAAAGGGGTGTCCCTGGGCCGGCTTGCCCCCTTTCTCTTTTAGTCCGCTGGGCACAGCTGTCTAAAGGCTGTGCCCAGCAGACTAAACCAGGAAGGAGCTTCGAAACGGAGCTCCTTCCTGCTCCGTGTTCAGGACGCACTAAGCGCCCTGGCGTGGAGCAAGGACGTCACGTCCACGCCGCCCCGTCTAGAGGCGGCGCGGCCGTGACGTCCTCACGGCGGCGGCCATATGGAAGGGCCGCCGCCGTTTAGTGCGTGACGAGCACGCACTAGGGTTAGGGTGGTGCGGAAGCACCGCCCTTTTGTAACCCTAGTGCGTGCTTGTCACGCACTAAAGTGCCGGTCTGTAACCGGCCTGTTTTTTCTGCAGTTTGTTCCTTTTGGGCCTCTGAACAAACTGATCAGACAGAATTGTTGCCGCATGGGTCCATCAATGCAGTCAAACATGTGACTCTGATAATACTCCAATGGTACTTTCAACCAATGCAAAATTATCTTACCCCTCCACCTCTCTTCTGTTTCTCTTTGTGAGAATGGCTTTTATTTCCCTCAAACAGAATTGGCCACTTTTCTGCTTCTATGTTTTGTTTAGTGAGGTTTCCAAATCAAGGATCCTCTCTTCCCAAACAAGCCAGAATCATAAGCCATGGTTTGTTGTTAGTTTCTGATTATTTTGACCTATATAGAGGCAAATTAGAATCACCAGTTGAAACATCATGATAAATAAATCACAGACAAGTTAATGTCAGATTCAGTTTCAAGAGAAAAGGATATCTAAAAGTCATCATTCTTATAAATTTGCAGGTGTACATCCCCTTTGTTTCTCAACGTTAAAAAAATGAGTCACAGATAGTTTCTGTTTCACAGTCATTCTGTGTTACAGAGTCATTTGGCTTTTCCTACACTGGATGAAATGCACATTTCTATATAGCATGTAGAAATTTAGATGAAGCTAGCCACAGTCTTGAGAGTTTGTGTGTCTTGGCTGATAATTCTTCTTCAAATAGTGATTTGGTTGTTTTCTTTTACCAATGTAAAGAATCACTCTTCTCTGTGTTCCTTCAGGAAATCAGTCATTCAATTAATTGGGCATTCCAATTCAACCTTACATCATTTTTCCCAATTTTGCAAAAAGAATTTAAAGTTCCAGAACAAAATTGCACTCTTAGCTGCTACCATTTCTCCCCCCCCCCCCCGCCCCATAATAATTGACCATCTTGCTCCATAGCTAAAAATGCCTATTCAGGCTACAGAATATTTTAGATGAGG
The DNA here is from genome assembly GCF_019175285.1 of Sceloporus undulatus. Taxonomy (NCBI): domain Eukaryota; kingdom Metazoa; phylum Chordata; class Lepidosauria; order Squamata; family Phrynosomatidae; genus Sceloporus; species Sceloporus undulatus. Next base: position 295,642,821 of record NC_056523.1, on the reverse strand, counting down.
GTCTGTCTGTCTGCCTAAAACTATTTGAGGGGGAGGGTGTAGGATTTCACCCATCCATCAGGCATTCTTATCCTACCTGTGGGTCTATTAGGGTCTGTTATCTCGAGGCCTGATCCACTCAATGCTTCTCAATGTACATTTCTCCTCAAGAGTTAAGCTTTTTGCACAAATAAGGCCTATCTTAGCAGTTCACAGGCACAGGCTTTTGTGAGCATTACATCCAGTGGGTCCAGTGCATTCAGAAGGGAGCAAGCATGGACAGACATGATCTTGTCATTCTGTATTGTGTGAGCTGTATGTTGTTGGATCAAGTGCAGTACTTGCAGTTTTGTTATTGCTTTACTTTGCTTGTCTTGATAAAGAGACCACTTATCAAAATTACTTCAGAACCACATGTGTATTATTGCACAGTTATCATTGAGCAGGTAGAGTCATGACTACTTTGTAGATTTCTCTATAAGGCTGCATTAGAAAATCTGTCTAGGAATCCTACCTCAGTACTGAAGATTATTTTTCTTGTTCTTTTGTGATTCTTGTTTCTGTAGCTGAAAACTAGTGTATTGTAATCATTTGGCCTTGAAAAAATATGTCATGAGCCTGAATATATGCCATGAATTGTCTTTTTAACAAGTTGGGTTGTAATGATAGCAGTGCTGCTCATGTCTCCAGACATGTCCATATGATGATACAAGCTAGTGCAGATTCAAATATAATATTAAATGGAAGATGTGTTGTCCTTCATATGTTGTTAGATTTCAGCACTCTGTCATCCCTTACAGTTTGAGCATTCTCTAGGACACCTAGAGGACCATATTTCCCTGCCTTTGTATTCAAGAATAATATCCATACCCTGATCTAGAGAGCTAGTGAGGTGCAACCAAGTTCAGAGGATTTTAATCCCCCCCCATAGATTGTCTCCCACCCAAAGTATCTAGTGGCCTCTGTGTTGTTGGTTTGGGGAATCTCCAGAAAGGTTTAGTAAAAACTTTGAAGGAGATACCCAAAGTGCTGAACACATTGAATAATTCTTTTAAAGTTTGGGGTAAAAACCAGTCTACCACGCCACTAACATGGGAGCTACTACTGCTTAGCCCCTTGGCTAAAACCCCATTGCTTGTCTTCAGTCTCAGTTGCTGAATAGTAACTGAACATCTATTTAAATCCCACTAATTCAGTGTGTCTCCCCTAGCAGTTGGACCAGCAGTTGGATTTAGGTTCTTGAATCACAAAATACTTTTGATACACTTTCATTTTCTAGGATGAGAGATGCAAGAGCTTTCTGCCTGAGCCAGACTTAGTGATTCTTAGCTGACAAAGGATTTTATTCATTAAATTGTGCCTGTGCATTGACCATCAAAGAATGGTTTTGCAGTTAGATGACTTAAAAAAAACCTTATTGTGGCATTTCATTATGTCTTGACTTGTAGATATGATATGAACAGTTCAAACAATTCCTGAAAAATTTCTTAACTGTCATGACCTGAACTGCATGGGTTAAACAAAAATGCTTAATTGAAATCAGAACCAGGTTTTCTGATATCACTGAGTACATTTTTTCTTCAGGGAATAATTAATGTTTTTCCTTCTGCTAGAGTTGTAAAATTTAAAAGATGGAGTGTACAGTTCATGAATATCTTTATGGCAACTAATTCATTCTAATCAGTCTAGGATCAGCTAAATACATTCCCTTATTTTTCATTTTAAATACATAAATAGATTTCTCGGCAAATAAAACTTAGTTGGTGGGCTTTGTATTTTTCAAGAAAGTCAGAATTTCTGACCTTTTAAAACAAGCTTATGACATTATAAACAACAAAGAAACTCCAAAAACCTGCTCATAGCTAATTTCTACACTTGGATTCAATTACAAATATTCAAGTAAATATGTACCAGCGTATAATGAAAGAAAGGAATCAGATACTAAGTTTGGTAGATGCTAATTTATTTTTAGATAGATTTAAGGCCGTCAAAGAGATTCAAGAATACAAAGATTAGTTTTTATTGTATTTTTTAAAAGTTATATGCTGCTTTTCTACAAAAGAGCTATCCACAAAGTGCAATAAAATAAAACAACAGCAATGTAATTGTAATAGCATAAATATTATAACGTAAGATTTAAGTTCACTTCTGTTCTGTTTGTTATTAAGAATACACAGATTAGGCAAACTTGAGAGGTACATTATTTGGAAGCTTTGGCATTGTCAGAGTTGAGGTATCTGCTTATATGGAAAGTTTTAATTGTTGTCATCTATGTTCTATGGGATTTGAATTCCACTCAGCTATGGAAATTACGGAAACTCCCCTGAATGACCTTCGGTAAGTCACATTCTCAGCTTCAGAGGAAAGTTATCCTGCCTATGCAGGATACCCTAGGTGGTGTTGTTAACCTCTTCCATTTGTACACAGGCTACCTTCAGTATTTTTAAATTTGGTTCCCTGGAGGAACAAAACAACAAAAGACATGTTACAAATAATTGGCTTCCTCCTCCTCATTTCAGCTGTAGCTGACCATGACTGCCTAAGTCCTCAGTGTCAACCGACAATTATAGCAGAGTGTGGTATAGCAGAAAGGCCTGGATTCTGTTTCTGAAACTGTTCTTGGTAACATAGGCTATTTAATGGCGACAAATAGGGATAGGTTACTTTTTAAAAAGAAATGTTCAAAGCCATGCTTTGTGCCTATGTTTGCATGTGTGATGATGTACATAGTTAATCATGTGTTTTGCTGCATATCTTCAGTGAGTGCTAATTTTGATTTTATGGATTTGGTCTGTAGGATGTGAGGATATGCTGAGGCTTGCTTGGTGGGTAAAAAGTCTGTAGAGTTTTTCAATACTTTCCCCAGTTCTTTCTCTTTTAATTAGGGAAATAGTTTTCATATGGCACAGTACCTTTTGTGCATGTAGTTTTATCAGAAAACTACATTTTCTGGCATTATTAAAAAGTCCAAAATGCTTATCTTCACTGGCTTGTTAGGCAGATATCTGATTAAAATCTGTGGGTTATAGTGACACAGTCCTGATTATGTACTGGGCAAACAGATATATGCTGAATACATGCCAGGTTTGATTTATGAGAAATTGACAGGCCCCTGTTACAATATCTTGAACAAATGACTTGTATTATGTACCCTGAAGGCAGAATTTCTGTTTTGTATGAAGTCAGGATGTTCCTGGGAAAGGAACATTAATTTAAGAAATGATATCATACTATCAAACTGCTAATATCATGTGGTAGCATGTATAGGAACAGGTGTGGCTAACTAATTTTTAAAGGTTGTTTTCTGTTTGTATTTTGTGTTAATTCTGAACCAGGATACTAAATGAAGTCCTAGACCATTATCTTGAATGATTTCAGGAAATGTTTTAATAAAAAATGGACATGGAGACAAGCATAATTAGCCTGCAGCATATGACAAACCACTTCCATTATTAGTTTATTTAAATATTTCTGCCCATTTGAGATGGCTGAAACATAAAACTGACTGTATATGCACCATTACATATAAAGATAAATACCTACATGGCTCAGTCTTGATTATAGTTTTCCAAACATGGTACTGTATAAAATCCCCCCCTTTTTTTTTAAAAAGGCAGATGTATCCGTTTCTCCCTCTCGTTATAGAAGTAAGACATTCTTAATACAAATGCGATTCTGCAGAGCGTAAATATTTTTCCTTGCCTAAGTAAACTGGTCTTCATAATACATCATTTTCTCAAAACAGCCACATCCTTACTGTCCCATTTTGAGCAATGATTTCTTTTGTATCTCTGTGATTGTGAGAAATTTTCAAAATTTTGTCAGTCAACTTGCCACAGACTACTGTCAGGACAGAATACATAGAAACAGAAAGGTATCTGGTGGTGGTGGTGGTCAGGCTGCATTTTATCACCATATCTGTTTAAGTTTTATGCTGAAAATATCATATGTAAAGCAGGATTACACTCAGAGTAATGAGGTGTGAAAATACTGTAGGAGGAAGGAACACCAACAATTTAAGATATGATGATAACATACTGCTAGCAGAGAACAGCAAAGACTTGGAATAGTTCAAGAATTCCCATACCTTGGCTCAGTCATTAATCAGAATGAAGACTGCCATTGTATTTCCCATTTTTATGTATGAGTGTGAAAGCTAGACATTGAAGAAAGTGGATAGGAAGCAAATCAACTCATTTGAAATGTGGTGCTGGAGAAAAGTTCTGTGGTTACTGTGGACTGCTAAAAAGACAAATAAATGGGTCCTAGAACAAATCAAACCTGAAATCTCCTTGAAGTCAAGATGACTAAACCGAGGTTGTAGTATTTTGGTCATATCATGAGAAGACATAGCTCACTAGGAAAGACTAGGAAAAGTAGAAGGCAGTGGGAAAAGAGGAAGAGCCTATTGCAGATTGATAGACTCAATCAAGGAGGCTACAGCCCCGAGTCTGCAACACCTGTTCAAGGCTGTTGAAGATAGGGTGACTTGGAGGTCTCTCATTCATGGGGTTACCATAAGCCAAAGTTGATTTGACAGCAGTTAACAACAACAACGAAGTGTTTCAGTGCAATATGACCCATGCATCCACAGTGGATATGTTCCTGGGCTTACTGTGGGAATGCGAAACCACAGATAATAGGGAACCATATTGAAACTAATGATTTCATAATTTTATGCTGGAAGACCCAGAGATTCCTAAAGCAAACATCTCTCTAGGCATTTCTAGCTCCTCCTGCACAACTTTGTAGTCAACGTCCATACCATAGAATTGCTCTGGAGGATCTAGGAAATGACTATAGATAATATAGATTTTCAGACATGGTAAGTGAAACTGTAAGTACCAGTCCCATGAATATACTGTGTATCAAACTTTGGGAAAGTGACTAGCAGAAGGGCACTGAAAGAGTTTCATAGCTTTGTGGAGAAGACATCTTGAATCTCCCAAGTCCAATCCAGCAATATGAGCACAATACCTCAGTGGCTCTCAATAATCTCTTGATTTTCAGTAGTCAGTGACAAAGTTGACAGGTGCATTTTTAGTAGTAAGACTAGAGATAAATGACCGGCACAGGATAGGATATAACTAGAGATGCCTTGATAAAATAAGAAACATTTTTGGCAAAATGCATTATTTCTATATCCTCTTCCCCTGCCCCAGTTGAGAATGTGTAAGTGAGGTCTGTATCTGTGACAGAAAGAAAGGAAGAATGATTTTTTTCATAGAATGAAAAAGAGTCAAAAGGACTAGTTTTGACTTCTGGAAATCTGTTACCTATCCTTGGAGAGCTGGTGTGCAGCATTGGAATTTATAGCGGTTAAGCTGTACCTCTGCTTGTCCTCATCCAGTATAAATTTGACTTTACAGAATACCATAAGATTCCAGTAAGTCTTTCTTTGAAAAGAAAGCCCTGGTCAGCACTGTGCCTCTTCAACTTTTTACTGATAAATAGGGAAAGTGTCATATAATTCAAACTATGTACCTTGGGTCAACTCACCTCCTGGCTGATACTAACTGAAAGTTTTTAAATTATCCCTACATTTGGGGACTCTGGACTTTTTCTCCAGATTGCTCTAAGATCTTAACAACTGTTAGACAATGGGAAGTGTTGATGTTTTGAATGTCCTTGTAAATAGCATCTCAGAGTTAAAAATCACAGTGGTGCTACAATGACTTACAGACAGCAATGCAAAGCATGGAAGGCTTTAATATCTACATCCCAGCACAATAATTTTTTCTAGACATGGAAAAACTGATGCATACATGGTGCTCCTAGACTTAAATCAGTTTTCAAATAATGATGGATGCTTTTTTCATGTGTGAGTTGACTTCCTCTGTTGAAATCCATGGTACAAGAGCTGTGTCTCTGCACAAAAGTGCATTTGGAACTTTGGATGGGGGCACTTATCCATAATATATGTGCATTTGCAAGAAAAAAGAAAAAGAAATGTGTCCCTTTTGCCATTACTATAGTAAGTTCCTGTATAGTTTTTATTCCTTGATGAGCTTTTTGAGATACGCTCCTCTCTCCCCTACTCCAAAATATTAAGGTCACTTACCTAATTTGCAACTTCCCTGTTGTAAAAAGTATTGGTATGTTTATAATCTAAACAAATGTTACTATTGCTCCTCATCCCCCCCCCCCCCCCATTATAGAAATTCTTGCCTTTCACGAGAGATGTAAAAAATGTCTGCTTAGTTTTCAAGAAAAAATAAGGTTACTAGAGGAGCCTGGCAGAGAGATCAGTGGCTATATTTCAGCAGAGCTCCTGACTAATTCTGCTGTTTTATATCCTGCTACATACATTGAACTGCTATTGAGCAGAAGAGAGCTCTGAAATCCTTCTCTCTTTTTTTTGGTTTAATGCTAGTCATAACAGGACTTTTAGCTATGCCATTCCTCTAAAATTCAGGGATAAGAGGTTTTCCTGTATGGCAGCCCACAGCGTTATATTTCAAGCTCCCTTTTGTACTTCTTTCCTTGAAAGTGACTGTTCAAACCATTTGCCCAACAAGCTCAATACCCAATGGAAATATTTTTTTTTAATTGTTTTTGCGATAGAAAGCATTCAGTATTGCCGTATGATGGCAGACAGCACTTCATCCAAAGTAGACAAAGCTGCATTATTAAGAGTCTGGTGAAATACCAAGACCAGTTTAAAAACAAATGCCCTCTAACAAAAACCTTGTTTTCATACAGAGGAGATGAAGAACTAACCCTGTGTCTGAGTTGATATGGACATTTGTACCAGAACTTGAAAACGTTACTGTAATATCCACAAATTCGTCAGTGGTCATAATGGCTGAGGAATACTGGGATCTTTAGCCTAAAAAGCACTTTTCCAAGTTTTTTGTGGGTTTTTCAGGCTATGTGGCCATGTTCTAGAAGAGTTTATTCCTAATGTTTTGCCAGCATCTGTGGCTGGCATCTTGAAGATGCTGGCGAAATGGCAGGAATAAACTCTTCTAGAACATGGCCACATAGCCTGAAAAACCCACAAAAAACTATGGATGCCGACCATGAAAGCCTTCGGCTTCACACTTTTCCAAGCTTTGTTTTGTTTTGTTTTTAAACATGAGTGAAGTAGAACCATACTGGTACCAAAATGAAGAGAAAAATTTTCTAGGCTGTTTCATCTTCCTGGTGTGCAGGGAACTGGCTGCAAAGGAACATTGTGATGTTTGGAAAACAATGCCCTAGATATAACCAGGTGAATTTAAGTTTGAATATCCCATAGCCTGGTTTATCCACAGAAACAACAGCAATGGTTTACATCCATACTTAATCTATAAAAGACCAACTAAAATCATTGGAACTTCAGTCATGACTAACAGTCCTACTATAGCAGACCCAATGAAACCTATGAGACCTACGTCTGAAGCCTGCATATAGGCTAGTGAGCTTATCAGTTTTTCTACTTATCCTCATTTCTTAAAAATTTACATAAGCAATGCTCTTCCATTGGACAGTTGAGCCACATTATGAAAAGGAGTCAAAATAAACCAGGAATATAGGAAGATCCTTGTTGTGGTGACATGACAAATGAGATAAACTTGTTAAGATATGCTTACAACAATCACAATGGCACTTAATGAGGAAAGATTCTAAGCCAAATGGAGCTGACATTAAGTACCTAGGTCCTAGTGAAAGAGTGTGTGGAAGAAACTGATTCAACAAAAATACTGCAGAGGGTTCATGAGGACAGCACCCTTCAGAGGAGAATTTTTCTTTTCAAAATGTCTTTTAAGATGTTCTGGAAATTAAGGGTAGATGAAGATAACCCACATGTGGAAGCCCACTGCCTTATATACAGTAAGTATGAAACATAAACATTTAATCAACTCAGTTCCTATAGAAAGGTCACATTTTCTTAGTTCATTTCTTATTAGTCCACTTAATAATGGGCTTCTTACGCTTATAATATCAGAGTTTTTTGTCAAATAAAAATTGGTTATGAATCTGCTGTTGATCAAATTTATCATATTCAATAGAAGAAAAGTTTTTTTAAAAAAAAAGAGAGGGAAGGAGATTTTATTGTTACTGCTTCTGCAGAGCTTATACATATACTGTTTGTGTGTCCGTGTGCACATGCGTGTGTGTGTGTTTGTGTGTGTGTGTTAATTTTAGTATAAGAACTCTAACAGATCTACTATGAGTACTCTCAAGTGTTTTATTAAATTGCAAGGGTGTAGTCTTTGGCAGAACTTAATATTTGCAGTGGTCACTCATTACCTATACTGAAATATTTGTAACAGTGAATTAAAATAGTATTTCTTCAGGTAATATTTATCCTGTACTAGGATTTTCCCTCCAAATTAAATGCCAACAGTAATAACTTCCTTTCTTTTGCGTTTTATTCCAGATGTATTTATTTTAAACCAAATTCTATTATGACTATAGACTGTTGCTGGATTCTGAAATTACATATACATAGCTTAAAAATGTGACTTGATGTTCATGCAACTTTGTCTCCAGAGACCAGTTCATCCTCTTGGTCCTGGCCTGGCCAACTGGGATCGACTCCTGCAGACCTGGACTTTCTGTGGTTTTGATCCAGTTTACATGACTGGAACATTCTTGATCCATTTTTTCTGGTCCGGGTTCTATAGCAGGAGTGGGAATCATGTGTCCCTCCAACTGTTGCTAGACTGCAACTCCCTCACCTTTGTATCCAGGGCTGCTGGGAGTTGCAGTACAAGAAGAACTGGAGGCTGCATGATTCCCAACTTTGATCTAGGATTGTCTCTGGAACCTTCTAGAAAGCAACATTTTTCTGTACTTGTGCCTATTTATTCCTTAACTTGTTTTGGATGCCAATCTGACATTGGGTTTAGCCCTGAATACAGATTCTGACATTCCTCTGAGGAATAGGTAGAATACAGGATAGTCTCCTGTAGTTTTAATTGTTTAGAAAGAGACACCATAAGGTTCTGCCAGGCATATCTCCTTTCTCACCCCACCTTTCACCTGCTGCAGTCCCTACATAGCCAGTGTTTGTGTGTGTGCACATGAATACTGAATACTCTGCTACCCATATTTGAGACATCATCTTCTGCAAATCTTCACTATGTTATTTTATTTAGAGTTGACACTGAATATGAATAAGGAGGAAAAGAGGTTATTGGAAGAAAAAACAAAATTTATAATTGAGAAGAAGGTTAAATATTTGGGAATAATTATATCGAACCAAAATAGAGATCTCTTCAAAAATTGGACCAAATTGAATGTTTCGTGGATGGGGAAAATCGCAATAATTAAGATGATGTTATTGCCAAAAGTCATGCTTCTTTTCCAAAATCTCCCGATTATTATAAACAATAACCCATTTAAGATTTGGGAAAAAGAAATCTCTAAATGTATTTGGAACAACAAAAAAACCAAGAGTGAAGATGAAAGTGTTACAGGATTCCATAGAAAATGGAGGTTTGGCGGTCCCGAACCTGAAATGGTATTACGAAGCATGTGTTCTAGATTGGATGCTCAATTGGATTAGGCTAGATAAGCAAAGGACAACTAATTTAGAGAAAATTGATCTGAAATTTGGTTTACATGGGTATTTGGTGTATAATAAAATAAAATTAGATGGAAATTTTAAAAATCATTTAATTCGGAAATCCCTAATAAGAATATGGGAAATATATAAGAAGAAATGGTATTTCCAAATTCCAACATGGACCTAATCTAATGAGGCACTTTTTAAGAGGGAAGTGCTAAAAGAGAACGCTTGGGTAACATATGCAGACATTACAAAAGAAGAGAAAGGAATAAAAAGGATGAAAACACAAGAAGAACTCCAGAACGAAGGTTTTAATTGTACATGGTTTGCATTTCGCCAATTGAAGGAAAGATTCATAATGGATAATAAGACCGAGGGAATAGGTGTAGGGATACCAGAATTTGAAAAGATTGTAAAAAACCCTAAGAAACAAATTGCAAGAATATATACCGTAAGTTGATTAGGAGCACTGAATTGGAGGAAGAGACAGTGATGGAATTCATGGTAAAGTGGGCAAAGGATTTAAATGGACCGATACAATTTGATAATTGGCAAAAGGTATGGAGAACTAAATTAAAGTACTCCCCTAGTGTGGAGGTTAGAGAGAGCTGCTATAAATCAATATACAGGTGGTATCTTACCCCATATAGGCTTTCTAAAATGTATAAAAATAATAATCAGAGGTGCTGGAAATGTAAAAAGAGAATCGGTACTTACTTACATTGCTGGTGGGGATGTTCAAAGGCTATTAGTTATTGGGGAGAAATACATAAAGAAATAAAAAAGATATTTAAGGTGACGGAAAGGAAAGACCCTAGGGTGTACCTCTTGAACATAACCGAGAACTGGAACATAAAGAAAGAAAAGGAAAAAGAACTTTTTTACATGATAATTGCTGCAAGAACTTTGTATGCAAAATACTGGAAATCCGAGGAAATCCCAACAGTGGAAGAATGGTGGTTAAAAGTAATGGACTTCTATCAATTAGATAAGTTAATTACTCTCCTAAAAGAAGAAACAATAGATAATTATCATAAGACATGGAGCTCCTGGGAAACTTATTTGAAAGAAGAAATGAAGGAAGAAGTATGTGTAGTGTGTGAAGGGAATTAAGACGTGAAAAGATATAGGAAGGGGGGAAAAAGGTTGGAGGTAACAGACGCAATATAAAGATAATTAAAGTTGTATTTAGGTAATATCAGGATCTACTAGACAAGAATAGGATAATAAGATTTATTTTAAAATATAATTGATTCCAAGGGAGAAGAATTAGTTTTTGAGGAAGTAAGAGTTAGTGAAAAGTATGGTTAGGATAAAAGTAACATCAGTAAGTGAATGGAAGTGTGAATATCTAGGTGGTTAATAGTAATTTTTAGAATTAGTTAGATGGAATTGTGGAATTATTTAAGAAGTTACTGTCTGTTATGTTATTTGATAGGATTTACTTTGTTTTTGTGAACTATTTTTTTTTTGTATTGTGTTATTTTTAACTAATAAAATTAAAAAAAAAAAAGAGTTGATAGGAGTTACAGTCTAAATATGGGGCCAGAGAAGGCAGAAGTAGTGCAGTAAGGCAATAGTGGTGCTGTTTCTGGTTATGTATTTTGTGGCAGGTTATTCTTGTCACAAAACTGTCCACTTCTCTCTCGCCATTGCCTGCCTTTGTTTTGCATTGTCTCTTCAAGCTTTTGTTTTATCATTGCCCCACCGCCACCACTACTCTGCTAGTCCTTGCCTGGGGTCTGACATTTTGAATTGTCAAAAGACAGAAGGAAGGGTGAAGTGTTATTTATATGGTAGAATTATGGCAATACCATTTCTCTATTAAACACTCTAGCATTTGAACTGTATTTATTTTCTTTTGTTTTTTTTTCTCCCCTCACCTCATGTGTTTGGAAACATGCTGGAGGAAGACTGGATTGTAAGTCTCCATATTTGAACAGTACACAAATATACATGTGTGAACATAAAATTCACTTTGTCCAAAACACACTACAGAAATAATCCAGGTTGATACCACTTTAACCGCCCTTGTTCAGTGCTAGGGAATGCTGGAAATTGTAGTTTATTGTGGTACCAGAGCTCTCTGACAGAGAAGGCTAAATGTTCCACAAACCTAGAGTTCCCAGAATTCCCTAGCACTTAACCAGGGCAGTTAAAGTGGTCTGAAACTGAATTATTTCTACAATATGTTTTGGAACCTTGTTAAAATTGTAATGTATGTGCAAATATCCAGATTAGACATCTAGAAAAAAAGTTTTGACTCTCCAGATGTTGTTGGGTCCATATTTTCCTCAACTTTGGCTAGTGTGACCAGTGGAAGATCACAAGTTGTGCACCCTTGTTCTAGTTAGAAACTGGAGTGATGGAATTGTATACAAAGGATGATGAGAAGACAGAGAGTGGGTTGTGTGTAGATCACTGAACATTTTACTACTTGATGCTAGTATTCATAACAAGGAATGGGCTACATGGACTTTGGTCTGATCCATTATCTTTTTATTTCTTCTTGAATATGCAGTGTGTTCCCCTGATGGCCATAAAGCATCTCCACTCTTTGTTATAAATTTCCCTCTGAATTCTTGGATCTTGTAGAAGACTCTTTTGTTCTACCTTTTTTGTTGTGGTCTTCTATTTCTCTGCAAAGATTGTTATAGTTATTCTCTTTGTTTCTTTGATTGAGCATCACTGCAGATCTCATGTCTTTACTGCAAATAGATCCCAATACTATGCCTAATATTGGCCCATACCAATGCTACTCTGTTTTTCCATGAAAGATTAAACTTTTAAATAATGTGTTCTATCTTACTGGCAAATTTGCTTCCATTTTATATTCCAAGATTTAAATCCTTATGTCTACTCTGAATTGACTGGTAAAACAGTGTGCTATAGGAGCATAATCATATATGCTGCTTTGGAGAAAAGGTAGGTTATAAATGTACTAAATAATACTAAGTACTAAATAATAACATAAGAACAAATTCCAAAGTAGATTTCCATACGACAGGAGCCTTAGATCCATTTTTCTTATCTGATCAGTCCAAATACTTAAAGCACAATTCTTTGCACGTTAACTTGGAAGCCAGTCTGAGCTTTCTCCCAGGTAAATATGTATAGGATTTCAGACAGGGAGTTAAATCTGAGTTTAAGTGGAGTCCCTGGTTTCCTGAATGCCTGATGTTTGGGCTGCTAATTTTTGGAACTGTTAAATATATCCTTGAGGCATTTACTGCTGTTTCATTATAGTGGCTTTATGAACTTTCCTTGCTATATTTATTTATTATAAAGATGGCAGTAATTTTATCCTGCCACAAAAAAACCAACTTGCATACAAAAATTTCCAGTAACAAAATACAGTGTGAGGTTCTGACTGCTCTATTTTTATATTCTTAAAACATCACGGTAATTTCTTTTACGTTAACTTCAAAAGTTCCATGTTTAATTTTGAATGATAGCTCAAAATCTAGCCAAAACATTTTGGTCTCGAAATTGTGCTCAAAAATTTCCTATGTGATTTTCAGTACTTCCTGCTTTGGGTTAGTTCAGGCATATATGAGATTAGCTTCCTTCCCTCTCCCTCTTTTTCCCCTCTTTATTTCTTCTGTACTTCTCCTCCTCCTCCTCTCTCTGTTCCTTCATTTTTGAAAATGTCAAAAGATGGAGAACTGAGTGCCTGTTCATTATCACTTTTCTGTGGCACTTTTCTGTATACACAATCATAGTAGCTTTCAAAGCAATAGCCAGGCTAGTCTGTCACAGCAGAAAAAGGAAAAAGGGACAGATTTGAGAAAGTTTCAAAAGTGCTATTAATCTTCTCTCACCCTACCACTGCTTTTCCTTTTTGTGCTTTGGTACTATCATGTGCATTTTAAGTTTTGATTTCAGCAGGACTTTGGCATGCTGAGCTGTGCCAAGAGAAAAATACGTTCCGTAGAAATCAGTAGCATATGATGCACAAGATTGCAGTTAATACCACTGGTCTGGATTCTAGGAATCAAGTTCCGTGCACAATTTTCTACTACCTTCCTTTTGCAGCCCTTTGCATACTGTTCCTGTCCCAAAACTAGACTTTCAAAAACCTCAAGGGATACACAGGTAAGGGGAAGGGACATTGGGAATTGCCACTTTTTATACCCGTGGAAATATTGTAGTAATGAGTCCAAGCTATTATTTCAATAGAACCTTTCCAACAAATCCTTGTATAAGCAGGGCTGTGTGTATTCTCTGCAATGAATTTAGAATTAAGTTCCGGGTACAGAATCTAGCATCTTCAAGTAACCTTTCATCTAAACAGTTTCTTGCCCTACAGTTCTACAGATTGGCTTGGAAGACTATGGGAAATGCTTTGTAAAATGTTGGAAGCCGTATGGGAATGGGAAATGAGTGGGAGGACTAAGATTTTAGGTAATTGAGATGGGGTTTCTGTGCTTTAGAGAGCACAGCAAGCTCCTTGCCCTATTCCCAGTAACAGAAGGAAAATGATTTATGCAGAATAAGATATGCTAGATGAATACACACACACATACAGAGTTGGCAGAGTGTAACTTTTCCTGGTATTGAATTTGACCTACCTTTGCATACAAATGTTAATTTTTAATCCACATATCCACAGGTCAACTCTTAGTTCTGTATTGCTTGTTAAATGTTCTTCGAGCCAGATTTTAGTTACAGCCAGATTTTGTATCTCATACAGCATGTTGATATTGGAGGATGGGGAAGGAGCAGTTGTGCTTCTTTGGCTTTGGCTTGTGTCTCTAAAGGGTCCTGAGTGAAGATCACATAGTTTTTCACTGTTAAAAAAATATTGCTTATACTGTATTAAATGTCACACAAGAGATCAAAAATTAAAAAGAATGATATCTAAGTTGGATGTCACAACCTTTAATTATAATAGTATTCAAATGTTATAAAGCATCTTGGAGGGAAATGCTAGATGTTCCCTTTGGAACACTTTGGAACATTCTGGGCTACTTTAAAGTGAAGAGAAACAAAATAAACAATTAGAAATACATGCTAAATTTGAGGAAAAGGATATACTACATGATCTGTTCAATTTGTTTTCTGATGCCAAAGTTGAGAAAATAATTTTAGAAGGCATTTTCAAGGAAGTGATCCTTGTATTTACTTTGTCATCAGAAAATACATATGAATACACAAAAAGCTATTGCATTATCACTTTGCATGGGAAAATGTCACCAACCATGGCATTATTGTAGAACAATTAGCAATACAGATATACCTTAGTAAACATAACAGATGTGATCTGGACATTACTTGTTCAACAGAAAATTTGATACAAAGATAAGGGTAGATTCCTGCAGTAGTTCAATGTGTTTTGGCAAAGTTTTTATTTTTATTCAAAACTAGCAGTATGCATGTGTGAAATGAAACAACCAGGTCAGGAAAGCCTTACATAAGTAAACAAAAACATTCTGAACCTCCTGAAGATCAGTTGAAAGTTTCTTGCGAAATGTGGCAAAGAATTTTTTCTTTCTTTCACCAGTCTTCATTTTTTAATCTAGTAGCTTCCATTTTAGTGGCCTTACTTATCAATCTCTGCTTTTTAAACATGCTGTGGGGAAACTGGTGAGGTAGGTTTATCTGCTTTTCCTCTTTCTCTCAGTTTTACTGTTCGCACATGCTCTGTAAGGGATTCTGGAAACAGCTACTGTTTGCCTTGCCTGCTGTAGGCAGATCCATACAACTACAGTAGGACTGGCTACAGTAGAATCTCACCTCAAATTTTATTGCATAGTTTTCTGCAGACGCACTGCTGCAACCTGATAGCAAAAGTCTGTGTTGCCAGCCCTCCTTCACCACTCTCCCTGTGCCAATACTGCTTAAAAAACCTTCCAGCCAAACATAGGATAAGAAGAAAAAGGTGAGCGGTGGGCAGGTGCAAAAAGACTTTGTAAAAAGCAGCTTCGTTGTCAAAGGCCTTTTGTTAAGTGAGGTATGTCTGTACACTGACCCTTGCTAAAATCTAAAACACAACCATGAGAGGTATAGCCATTGAATGTTAACAAAGTTGTCTCTCAAAATCAATATTAGAGTTCTATAAGCAATAGCTATAGAAGAATGACAAGGAAGTGTCACTGGACACAAACACTTTCCAGTCAGATTTGTTTGTGCTGATATTTTTTAAAGGAAGCCCTTGGACAAGTCATACTCTTTCATCCTCCAAGGAAGGCAATGACAAACCTCTTCTGAAGGAACATGCCAAGAAAACTCTATGATAGGTTCACCATAATTCAGAAATTACTTGAAGGAACACAATAATAACAAAGAAATCATAAGAAGGGTTAGAAATTGAATATCTGATGGCTGATAAACTCATTATGGTGCTTTGATTTTAGCTTAATATTATTTAGCATTGTCCTTACAATGATTTTACCTTTTTTAAAAATGTATAATTTAAATGTATGCATCTGTTCATTTTCTTTCATTTTATTATGTTTTTCTCCTTGGTCCATATGTTTAGCCACGTGTAACACCAGCCTGTCTCTGTGTCCTGAGCTGCCTAAGCTGTCGGATGTTTCTTCCCCTCCCCCAAGTCCAGTGTCCATATATAAATGACAGGCTGGAAAGAAGGGATAAACATGGAAAGAAACACCCCCTCCTAAAACTTCCTCCCTTGTGTTCTTGGTTATCCTTCCTTTCAGTCAGAAGAGAAAGAAAAGAACAGAATGCTTAGTGTACCCTGCCAAGTGTTGAGCACATTCCCCAGGGCAAGTAGCCATGATAGAAATCTTCCTTCTCTGGAACTTTTGTAAAGAACCTGGAGGTTGTAGATCCCAGATAAACATGGACTTGAAGCATCCCAGATAAACTTGTAGATCCCAGATAAACTTGGACTTGGTATTGCATGCTACCCAGTAGATGAATTTCTCATTGATTTCAATATGCTGAGCTCTTCGTCCAACTTTTTCTTCTAGCTGCTAGAGGCTAATGCAGAATTGTTTGTGAGTTGTCAGGCACTGGCTTGGACTGGCAGTTTATGGATATCATCAGGAAAGAAATATCAGCATAAGCTGTAGTCATGGAATGGAACCACCCTGATGAACTAATTTAGAAAAAATGTATGGCCTGTTGTCTGCACATTGTCGAGATGTGCAGGGTAGTGCTTAATTTCCAAAAGGAGAGTTTGACCTCTATGAAAGCTATGCCAAATTCCCTGAAAGGAAACTCTTTTGCAATTATAATTTCACAGGGACAGGCTGAAGTGATCCATTTTAAAAGGAAAAGCTTTCTCTATATAATCTTCTTTAGATCTATAATATGGGATATAGGTAACCGCATAAAATTGTACGTAGGACTAGGACTAGGTCAGAGTTTGATTCCCTGCTCAGCCATAGAAACCCTTTGACTTTGGGTGAGTCACACCCACTCAGCCCGAGAAATCCCTGTGATAGGTCTGCCTTGGGGTCTCCATAAGTCAAAAATGACTTGAAGACTGCTGTACTGGGTCATACCTGCTGTATTGTGGGAGTTCCCCCCCCCCTTAAATCGCTGGCTTAAGCCTTTGTAAGACACTGATGGTTAAGTTGTTCAAAGGTACCTTAATCTTTTGATCTGTGCTGTTAAGATGGCTGATGAGTATGGTGCAACTAAATTTGGAAGAACAAAACAAAGCCACAAAACTAGTTAGCTCTTTGATTTATAGCCTCTTCGGGAAGACCAAGCTCCTGTCTGGCTTCCTATGACTGACCAGAAATACTGCCGCTCAGTCATGATATGAAATGAAACCCACTTTACATAACTCTTATTTAGTCTACTCTGAAAAGAAATTTATTTCATAGATGTTCACTGTCATTCTAACAAGTTCAGTAAACCAACACAATGATATTTGAAAGAATTCTCCAAGCAGGCTGCTGTGTTGAACAAAGGCTGGATTGTTTCATAGTGAGATTCTTCAAAAGTTCTGGGCATGTGGCCGAGACTTGGCTGCTTACCTGTACAGTATATGACCAGGCAATAACAAAAGCAGTGGAAATAGGTTTGTATATACAGTATAAAAATATTTTTATAATACATTTAGCAAGTGGGAAGCAGTTATTAAACCCTGTTAAATTAACAAAATTAGATAAGGTAAATTCCCCAACCAATATTTCTTGTCATTATGAAAAGTTTTTTGGCATCTTTCTTTCCCAGGAATGAGCCAAGTATACCTTTTGATTAAATACTCTAAGATAATGTAGCTTACAGTTCTTGGAGTAAGGAATGGTAACAGTCTCATAATACAAAAATATTGCAAACATTTGGAGACATTTTGTGGTTTTCCACACATCTGGCTCTTCCCAGTTACCAAAGACTCTAAGGTTTCATAAAGATTTGCCATAAATGTAGAATAAGGTGTCTGAATACCAGTTTTCTCAGAACCTTTTGAAGGAAGTGTGTGTGTGTGTGTGTGTGTGAGTGTGTGTGTGTGTGTGAGAGAGAGAGAGAGAGAATATACATCTGTATGCATATGTGCACCCCTCTTTAAAAATATGTATCCCACAATTCTTATCAGCTGAAATGTTAATATGGTTGGTCTGTGTGTGTGCGCACATGCACCTGCCTGTTGACTTATGGCGACCTCATGAATTTCATAGGGTTTTCTTAGGAATACTCAGAGGTGGTTTTGCCAGTTCCTTGGTAATAAAAGGATTGGCATAGGGTTCTTTTAGGAAAGAACTTGAGGTTGTGAAGTGCTACGTATCTACTTGGACTGTGACAATTGGCAGATTAAAAACTGCCCCAAGTGACCAAGTAGGAATGTATTACTCCCCCCTCCCCAGTCTTGGCCACAGGTAACTGTTATAGGTGTGATAGTGCATACATACTAAAAAAGACATTTACGGCTAGTCAATGTATGGATTTATTTACAGAACTGTTATAAGTAGTCTTATGATAGTAATAGTTGTTAATATATAAATAACTCCTGAGCCAGTGTGGCACAGTAGTTTGAATGTTGGACTATGATTCTGGAGACCAGGGTTCAATTCCCAGCTCAGTCATGAAACCCATTGGGTGACCTTGGGCAAATCAATGCTCTCAGCCCCAGAGGATGGCAATGGCAAACCTCTTCTGAACAAAACTTGCTAAGAAAATCCCATGATAGGTTCACCTTAGGATCTCCATGAGTGGGAAACAATTTCAAGGCACACAACAGCAAATATAAATAACTATGGCCAAATAATACAAAATAATCAACACAATGACATGCTGACTATATGCTGTTATTTGGTATATGACTCCTAAACATTTAAGACAGAAAACTCTTTTGACCCATATTATTTTTAAAATATATGGAAAAGCAGGAATTTTCTCCAGGGTGCGTACATGTTCTCTCGGGTCTTTGCAGTCAAGTTCAGACATTGTACAACACCATGACATTTATAGCTTGTTTGATGTCCAAATTGACAACACATGGTCTGTCCTTTTCAGCAAGATAGAATAAAAAAATTAATGTTGAAGCACTTTGCAAATCATGGCTTCTGCTAATTTTGCCATGATTTTCCAAACCAGCAACTCTGTTATGGCACTCAGTCCATCTCCAAAGACTGCCATACCATAGAGACAAGGGTGCAAATGGAAATATCCAAAAGGCTCTTACTGCTGGTTCCTGGAATGACCCTTCTCAGTATTTGAGTCGATCTGCAACCCACATCACACTGGTGATCCTCCCTACCTCTGAGCTCAGAGCAGCACACCTTATAGTTTAAATCAGTGATTCTCAAACAGTGAAGTAAAACCAAAGGAGTGAGGTGCAAGAGTTGCTGTAGGGGCCTTCAAGAAATATAGGCTCTAATTGACATCTGATGTAAGGAGGGCAACCCACCTCCCCATTGGCTCATTAGATCTTGCTTGAGTGGGGGAGCCAAACAGGCTCAGGTCAAAAACTGTGCTCTGCCCACATGGAATGGAAATGACTTCCACCTAGCAGCACTCCTCCTCCTCCTCCACCAGATGGGAGTGCAGTGATGGAGCTTATCACACGGGAGGAATTTCTCTTAATTTCGAATGAAAAGAAAGTGGGGCCAGAACGCATTCACATGAATTCGCTAATTCAGCTTGCCATTGCCCAAAATTACGTGTGGTAATCTATCAAGCAATAACGCGAAACCCCATGATTGCGTTTGGATTTCCATTGGATTATACTTCCAATTTCCCTTGTCTGATAACGTCTGATGAAACCCTTGATCTCTACCTTCCCACTGAGAAACTTGCACCAATTTTTAAACCTGTTGATCTCTCCCAGGCTTGTGGTGGGAGGGAAAGATCAAGGGGTTTGAAAGCTGGTTAAGGCTTTGTAGTCTTGAGGGAGAAATTGAGGGGTTTAAAAGATGGATCAGATTTTGTCACGAAGAGGGAGTGTCTGAGGGGTTCAAAATCTGCCCCAGGTTTTGTGTTGGGATTGACTTCCATCAATCACACTTGCCCTTTCCCTTCCCACCAACTTGTTGCTGCAGCCTTTGCTACTGCTCTGGAATCACTCTTCCTTGCCTGCCTGCAGTTGATCACAAATAACGTTTTTTAAAACGAATTTTGTTTTGAATCTGTAGTTGTATCTGCGGATACTGAACCCACAGATACCAAGGGCCTACTGTATTCATCATTTTAGTAAATTTTACACTTGGAAACAGTGACATGCCTCACATCAATAAATATTGTCTTGAGTTGAGTATTGAATGTATTACAATAAAATTTTTCCTATTTAAATGATGTTACTTCCTTATAAAATGGTAAAATACAAGTGTACATGAATGTGTGGATGAAAATATGCACAAAATATATTTATTCATATGCTACATCAAGTGGGGAGAGGCGCCATGCATGTGTAGATGTAAAGGAGGGCTGGGGGGAGTCTGAGAACCACTGGTTTAAATGAAGCAAACAAAATCATTAAAATACATTTACCAATAAATATAATACTTTTCGAGCCCTATATATTGTGGAGTAATGTTTCATAATAACTGTAACAATGCTGCTTTGACACACTTGTCTTACAGCTTTATTCAATTTGAAGACGTCCATCTTCCCAATGGCCTATCTGAAAACATATTTGTATGCTATTGAATATGAAAAATATATATTCAGTAGGGGATGGAGGTATACTGAATTGGTACCCTGGAACCAGTGTGGACTGCATGGCATCATTTGTCCAACTGCTTTGCCAGTGCAGCCTATCCAATTTGTTCCTGGTGCCTTTACCATCAGTTATGATGTGGCCCCTCTTTCTCCCTTCCCTTCCTTGGAGGTCTCTCTCCTCTCCCATTTCCAGCACCATTGGGCAAGTCCCTACCATCCCTCAGGCATTTCCAACTGACTAGCCAACTCCCTTCATCAGCCCTGACGGAGGGTCTGTAGAGCAAAGAGGGGCCACTGAATTTCTCTTCAACCCTTAAGTAGTACACGCTAATATTCAACTCTTTGGTTAATTAACTGTAAACTCTTACAGTTTTGTAGTTGTATCATGCATGTATTTACTGGGAAATAAGATTATCTCTGTACAGTAGAAACTAGCTCCTGGTTAGGAACAGTTAATACACTTTAATCATTTAGACAGGAGAGACACTTTGCTTAGTGATTCACTGATCCATATGTCTTAATTGTTGGACTGAGTATTCTACTGATATAATTAACACCACAAATCCAGTTACCTTTCTGACATTGGCACTAGGAAGTGACTGTGTTGAAAATTACCACAGAAGTTGTATTTAAATATAGAGAAGCTTTTTGTGGGGTAACAGAAGTTTAGTGCACAATTGTGAGATGATTCCATGCCACCTCAAGTTTGGAACTGGGGAGTATAATTGGAGTTGGTAATCTTTGTAGCTTACTTCTGAATGGTTTCCAGTAGCTTAAGAGCACATGACACGTGTCTCTTCTACTTCTGTCCAGCTTTGCGCTTGGAAATGTGGAGTGGTCTTGAGTTTCAGAAGTACAATGTGAAATCGAACAAAACCTCCCATATCTGGGTGAGGATCAGTATCCTGGAAAACATAGATTTTAATTGGACCGCCAAGGGCAGCTGAAATTTCTGGCTCTTTTTCTTCGAAATGGAGGATGACAAGGTGAGTTTGGGATATAGGAACCATATACTCCCATTCCTGCCTGAAGAATGCATTCCATCACATAGTCTTCCTTCCTCAATTCCATATTTGTTGTTCCTCCTCACACAAGTCTATAACCTTGGAAACTTGAACTTTTCACCACATTGCTTTGACTCTACCTTTTTTTGTTCTTTGTTCCACTTAGGAGTTGTGCAGATAGCCCTGAAGGGGCAACCTCCTGCCGCCCCTTTTACAGCCAGATCAGGGCTGCAGCAACCACACACCACAGCCCCGATATGGGAACATATGGTTCTGATATCCCAGACTCACCTTGTCATCCCTTTTTGCATCCTGGAAAGGGCGGGAGAGCCATGTTGCTGCAGCTTTATGCTGCTCTTTTGGCGATGCGTCATGATGCCATGTGGTGCAGCTTGCAGCATCATGCCGCCCAGGGGGCAGAGTCGGAGTGTACATCATATGAATGCTACACCCCGACTCCACCCCCAACCCAGCCTTTAAGGCCTGTCTGCACAGGGCCTTAGTCTTCGATACTAAATGAAAAAATGGGCAAATAAAGGTTACACTGCACTAGGGCATCCTATGGAGCGTGCATAGTTAGAACTATGTGTTCAACCTACTTTGAATAAGACAGTTATAGTTGTCAAGGGGATAACTGTTAATGATATAAAATATATTCAGCAGCAGTAAGCTTTTCTGGAAGAAAAAGTTAATTTGGATGTGAGTTATAATGTTCCTTGTTAGAACTAAACTGTGAACTTGATGCACTGGAATGACAGTTAAAAACAAATAATAGCAATGCAAGGGTAGCCATATTGACCATAAGACAAATTCCACTCTCCATTTTGTGAAGAAACTTTCAGTAGTCCAACTAAAAACAACAACATTTTTCTGCTAACTTTCAAATAATATAGGCTTCTTTATCAGGCAAATAATGATTTAAAAACATGCAAATGAAGGAGAGAATCCAAAGTTATGATGTTAGTCACACAGTCTGTTGATTTAAGGAAAAATTGATTAGAAATTTGTGTGGAATGTGAAATGTGGTAATGCTTACAATGGCTATGACCTGTCTTGAAACAAAGGCAGTAAAAGGCAATACAATTTTTGATTCTCTGTTTAGAAACACAAAGCACTCATATTTGAAAACTCAGACATGTCTATACCTAATGTCAAATTCAAGGCTCTTGTTTGTTTTCTTTGTTTGGTGAGTCAAAGTACATCTGTTAGTACCATTCTTTTCTCCATTAATAAAATTTATACCATATAAATGCAAGAATATTATGGCTATGCCTCACACAGGCAATGATCTAATTAGGGAGTTGAAGCTAGTCATATATTCCACAAAAAGAATCTTCTTGGATAATAATCACTGTTACAAAATCTAATGGTAATATTTATTTATCCAGCCCAAAAATAATAAAATTCAAAAATTACAATAAAACTATCTCATAATGTAGCTTCATGGTAGAGATATTTAGGCACAAAATATCTTTTTCTTAGAATAACTTCCGTTTCAAACATTTGTAGAAAATCTTGCTTATGTCTCATTTTCTTTCTTAAATCCTATGTCCAGTGTGAACAAATAATTTTTAAAAATGGAAAGAAACATTCCTATTGTGTCAATTCTGCAGCAAGTCATGCAGAATAGGCACAAAAATACACTCAACACTTACTAGATCTCAGCAAATACAAAACAACTCCACCAAGTCCCATTTAACTTAACAATAAACTGGGAAATGTTTCTAGAATTTATCTTGAAGAAATTATATTTTAAATATCAGATCTAAAGTCTGCAGTTTTACTAATGTGTTGATGTTTTACTTTATCTTGCATTTTCTTTAGGGTGATTTGAGTTATCTCATTTCAGCTGCCCAGCAGCCTAACTAGCTATGTCAGGATGAAAATGATGACTCTGTCCAGATTAGCCAATGAACTTTGTAGCTAAGGTGGGGTTTGAACTTAACTTCTGTGTTGCCAAATCAGATATTGTTATGTCACCATCCCACTGCTTTGTTCACTTTGATGGAATTCACTAAACTCCTGTTAATTGTAGATGTGTACAGGGGATGTTGTGTTGCATTCACTTATGATCTTTCTGATACTGTGTTTGTGTAACATGAAACATTATTTCAGTTTGTATGCAGAAATGGGCAAATCTGTTGGTTTCACATTCTTCTACCTTCAAATTTTGCAGATTTTGGTTAATTCTAATTTTTATGCATATAAGTGCATAATTTTTTAAATAAAGCTGAAATGAATTTTTTATCCCATCCCTTCCAAATGTACAAAAATGTTTTACCTTCCTCAGATATGAATTTTAGGACTTTCATAAATTCTGATTCAAAATGAACCAAAATACTCATTATTGGTGATAGTGAAGACCATGTGTCTGTTTCATTACTCCAGGTCCACAGAATGTCTGAGCCTATATCCATATGCCCTTTCCAAGACTGTTGTTTCAGCAGATGCAGTATGTTTGTGATTAAGTCTACAGACTAAAGAACATGAAGGGTGTGCTATTCAGTGTAGAATCATTTCCATCTGTTATAAATTCTTGTCAGATGTTGGGAAACAGCAGGCAAAACCTAACAGCAAGTGTTCTATCCTTGTTCCAAGGAGAAGCTCTTTACTGTATAGGCTTATATTCTGTTGTTAATTAAGTTAATGTATTTTGTTGTTTTTCAGTGTGCTCATTTATTTATGATATATGTATCTATTTAAAACATTGTCAGGGCAGTTTTAATGGCACAAAAATGTATTTGGACCACAGTCTGGAGAATGAACTATACAGCTGTCTGTTTATCCAAGAGGCCTTTGGGTTATGTCTTGCGAAACAGCCACGCCTTGCAGTGGCTCCCAACAAGCTACTCATTAAACTTTAGAGAGAGATTAAAATCAGCTTGCAGTCCTGTGTTGGAGGTGCGGGGCTAGCCACCAAAGAAAAGTCGCAAAGGCCACTGGATGCATGTAAAAGAGAGGAATAGAAAAGCCCTTTCAAATGACTAGGTAGTGACAGTTGTTAAAGCCTGCATGGCTAAAATAATATGAAGAAAACTTTTAAAGAATGTTTTAAGATTGGAATGCACAAAGGGCATAAGGCAAATAGAAAGAGTGTCATCAGTTAAGGGTGCTCCTTTAGATCAAATTTGGAATAGGACTAGTGTTCCCTAGTAAAAGTAGGGTGTGGGTGAGTCAACTCTCAAGATAATTTTATAGATCATTTAAAAAAATTGTGTTTATGAAAAAAAAAGTTTGTCTGCGTTTGAACCATCAGAAACCAAAGGTGTCACTATCTCAGCCACCCATGAAAAAGTTTCAGTGTTTGGAATATTTTGAATTCCAGATAAGGGAGATCAAACCAGCGTCATAATTATGATGGTTAAAACAAACAAGTTTAATAAACCATAGTATGAAGCTGGCTTGTTTCAACTAGCCATAATTGTTTCAGCCAGCCATAATAGAGATTAATTATAGTCCTCCAAACCCCTCTACTGGAGAAGAAGTGGACAGCTGCAAAGCCCATTGCCCCTTATTACCAGTTTATAATGATAAACTGGGATTAAAACCATCTCTTTAGCTGAAGAGAGAGGGTGGAGTGAATAGGAGGTTGAGCTATAACATTATTCCTCAGAAAAATCTTACATCTGCCCTTATCACTCAGCATCTAACTCCTTGCCCCTGCCCTGCGCATGAGCTTCCCAAAGACATCTAGTAAATTGCTGTAGATGGACTTTGGATCTGATCCAACATGACATATGTTCTTATGGTCTCCCCTCACAGTTTGTAATATTACAGACTTATTGGAAGTGTTACAAAGACAATGTGGGCTGGTTCAGAAGGAATGGGAAACATGTGTGAGCCTCAGGCTAGCATGCTCCCTTGCCCTCTCTTCCCTTTATGCACCAGAGGAAGAGATTGGAAGCATCTCGGTCTGTGGTATCTGACTCCAGGAACTATGGTTTGTTTAAAATATGAGAGAACTCTCCTGTGTCGCTCACACTCTAGAGTTGAAACAATCCTGACTTTGGACACCATGGAGAAGTGGGGTTGTGTTGAAAATGAGAAATTTTCAGCACATCCACTTCCAGTTGTCTCCTATTGGGCAAAAAGTGGAAGATTTGTTGCTGTAATGGGACATTAAGGCTGCTGCCCCACTGATACAACTTTAACTGCCATGAATCCTGGGATGTGTGGTTTTGTGATAAATTTAGTCTTCCCTGTCAGATTGCTTTGGTGCTCTGTCTAATTACAGATCCCATAATTTCATAGTATTGAGCCATGGGAGTTAAAGTGGTGTCAAACTGCTTTATTCCTGCAGTATGGCAGCAGCCTAAGGTCCAAAACACACTGCAGAAATAATCTAGTTTAAACCTGCTTTAACTGCTGTGGCTCAATGCAAGGGAGTCCTGGGAATTGTAGTTTATTGTGGCACCAGAGCTCTCTGACAGAGAAGGCTAAATGTCTCACAACACTACATTTCCCATAATTCCCTCACACTGAGCCAAGGCAGTTAAAGTGGTCTCAAACTGTATTATTTCTGTGGTGTGTTTTGGACCAAAGTTTTTTCTTATGTCTGAGCTATGCCTGTTTGTCAAGCACTATATAAACCCAGTTGTGGTGATGATGAATAGAAAGACAAAAAACATACCCAGACAGACAGACCGGCAGACAAAGGAATCCAACAGAAGATGATTCTAGTGTTTTGCATTCTAAAGAAAACTGTAAAACTGATGCTATCTTCGTCTGGAATTAATTTTCCAGCACAGTAACCAAAAGTGCATGGAACGTCTTACTCTTACACCAGCCAGACATGTGTAAAGAAGTGGCAAGTTATTGGAATAATGGGGACCAGTTGTTCATAAAAATACAGTTTTAGAAGGAATTGGGATTCGTCTGGAATTGCTTGGGCAGTCTGTATCCACACACTTCAGAGTAACTGAAATGTAAACTAGATATGGATAAAGAGCATGACTGTTGATCAGTGCCAATTTGAATTCACTCATCAAACTCAAGACCAGCTAATTTTCAAATTTTAATTTCTATGCTAAATTGTAGGGTAGAAAGGTAGAACTATTAATCATCATACCTAATTAGGGAACTGAGGTGTCATTTTTTGTCTGTTTCTACAACTGTTGCTGATCCCTAATTTAAGAACAGTATCCTAAATTTTAGAAGTTTCTAAACTTCATATATATATATATACACACACACACAGACACACACATACATATATGAATAATCCAAAACCAGGGCTCAGTGTTAGAGCATTTATAAACTGCCAGGTTCCTGGATCTCCAGTTTTAAAGGATCAAGTAGAAAGCAGTGTGAAAGATCTCTGTCTTGAGTCTTTTGTAAAGTGATACCATTCCGGATAATACTATGTATTTGTGATCTAACATAGCCTTCCTATGCTCAGTGTGCTTAATACAAATTAGTAATACTGTAGTGAACTTTACGGAACAGTGTTTGTTGACTTTAATTCAGTGGATGTATACAACTTGAAAGATCCTGGATTGTATACATAAACTCTTTACAACACTATGTCTCAGTATTGAAGGATCCATGCATGCTTTTAACATAAAACTCTACTTTTAAGATTCTTTCTGAACATGCCATACCTTATTTTACATATTCTACGGTAGCAAAACCCCCACAATAATTGCTATTTTACTTTTAGGACATAAAAATGTTCCTGAAAAAAAAAATCAACAGGATCACTCTCCTGTAACCAAATAAAATTAAAATGGCAATGAAGAGATTCTTTCACTTCATTATTTCATTACTTTCCAAATTTTATAAGCGCTGAAAGCCATGCTTTTCAGCAGTCATGCCAGCTAGATTTCAAGGCAAGGTAACATCAACTGCACCCCAGAATTTAATGTTTATGAAACTACTTAACTCTCTCCTATCCTGTCATGGAATGTTAATATGTTGTTCCTTGCTCAGCTGATGAAACCTCTTTGTGAATCATTTGGTTCTTTTGAGCTCAGGATCCTAATTTTTTTTTATTATTATTATTATTATTATTATTATTAGCAGCCTTTATTTATGAAGCGCTGTAAATTTACACAGCGCTGTACATGCAATCTAGGCTTGCGGCAACCTCCCAGAGGGCGTTCTCTGCTGTCGCCCCCAAACTCTGGAACGACCTGCCGGATGAGATCCGTCAGATAACATCATTAGACAGCTTTAAAAAAGCGGTCAAGACGGATCTCTTCCGGCAGGCCTTTCCAGATTAACCATCCCGGCCCAGGTTCCCTGATTCCCTCATTCCTCCCGTGGCCCCATCTTAGAGATGGTTGAGGATCAACAGAGGGATATCAGGGTTTTTAGTTTTAATTGCTGTTTTTATCCTTGATATTGTATTTTTAATATGTTATACTATTTAATACTGTCTTAAGGGGGGGAGGGATAAAGTGTTTTTAATTGTCATATTTTATATTTTACTGTTGTTAACCGCCCGGATTGGTTTGCCAGAGGGCGGTATACAAATAAATATTATTATTATTATTATTATTATTATTATTATTATTATTATTATTACAATCTTTTTAGTTAGACGGATCCCTGCCCTCGGGCTTACAATCTAAAAAGACATGACACAGAAGGAGAAGGAGTGGTGGCGGGAAAGGGTAAGAGGTCCAGCAGTTCCTCTCTACCTCCGAGGCCTGGACCAAGGCAGATGGACTGGAGGGAGGGCTTGGCTTCATAATAGATGGTTAATCATTTTCCAGGGAAAATACATACTCTCAAGTAGGATAATGCATATACAGTACATATCAATACAGGAAATGATTTGATAAACAGGCACCAAAAGAACATCAAATAGTAAGCGACAATTATGCAATGCCTGGGAAGGCTTCTCTGAACAGGATGGTTTTCAACTCCGTTTTGAAGCTGGTTAAAGAAGTGATGGCTCTTGCTTGTGGGGGAAGAAGGTTCCAGGAGTGAGGGGCAGCAAGTGAAAAGGGGCGAATCCGGGATGGGGCAGAGGAAATCCTGGGCTGTGACAGCAGGCCTTGACTACCAGAACGGAGGGCCCTGATGGGAAGGTGAGGAGAAAGAAGGTCTGATAAGTAAGGAGGGGCCAGTCCATGGAGGGCTTTAAATGTCGACAGCAGGAGCTTATACTGAATGCGGAAAGGGAGGGGGAGCCAGTGAAGGGATGCCAAGACAGGAGAGATATGGTCAGAGCGCTGGGCAGTAGTGATAATGCGTGCAGCTGAATGCTGGACAGAGATTAAAGGACGGAGGTGAGAAAGAGGAAGCCCAGCCAGGAGAACGTTACAGTAATCAAGTCGTGAGGCCACTAGGGCTTTGACCAGGATCTTGGCAGTAGAGGCAGAGAGATATGAAGAATCTACAAGCCTTGGCTGTGGTCTGGATCTGAGGGATACACGACAGAGAAGAATCAAAGATGAAACCAAGACTGCGGGCTTGCTGGACTGGTTGAATAGAAGTGTTGTCCACAGAGACAGAAAAGGAGTGCTGAAGGGTGGGCTTAGGAGGAAAGACAAGAAACTCTGTCTTGGACATGTTGAGCTTCAAACGCCGATGTCACATCCAGTGCGAGACATTTGTGAGGCAAGACGAAACTTGCTGTTCAAGCCTTGGAGAAAGGTCAGGGGCAGAAAGATACAGCTGGGTGTCATCGGCATACAGATGGTAGGAAAAGCCAAAAGAGTTAATGAGTTTTCCTAAGGACAGTGTGTAGAGAGAAAACAGAAGGGGACCTAGAACAGAGACCTGGGGAACTCCAACAGATAAGGGAACAGGAGAAGAAGTCTGACCGCCAGCAACCACTGCAAAAGATCTGCCAGACAAGTAAGATCTAAACCAGTCGAGAACAGAGTCTGAGAACCCAAGGTCAGAAAGTATATTAACTAGAAGAGAGTGATCAACGGTGTCAAAGGCTACAGACAGATCAAGAAGGATGAGAACAGAGTAAAGGCCATTAGCCTTGGCCTGTAAAAGGTCATTCGAAATCTTAGTGAGAGCTGTCTCAGTAGAATACCTTGGGCGGAAACCAGACCGAAAGGGTTTGAGGATGGAGTTGGCTTCAAGAAACTCAAGACAGCGCGATACACAACCCGTTCCAAAACCTTAGAAAGAAAAGGAAGAAGAGAAATCGGACGATAGCTAGACAAAGAGGAGGGGTCGAGAGAAGGTTTTTTTCAGAATTGGGGAAATGAGAGCATGTTTGAAGTCCGAAGGGAAGGAGCCTGTAGAGAG
>NC_056523.1:295601196-295612952 GCF_019175285.1 Sceloporus undulatus | reverse complement strand
AAGGGTTTGAGGATGGAGTTGGCTTCAAGAAACTCAAGACAGCGCGATACACAACCCGTTCCAAAACCTTAGAAAGAAAAGGAAGAAGAGAAATCGGACGATAGCTAGACAAAGAGGAGGGGTCGAGAGAAGGTTTTTTCAGAATTGGGGAAATGAGAGCATGTTTGAAGTCCGAA
The DNA here is from genome assembly GCF_019175285.1 of Sceloporus undulatus. NCBI lineage: Eukaryota > Metazoa > Chordata > Lepidosauria > Squamata > Phrynosomatidae > Sceloporus > Sceloporus undulatus. The sequence continues at coordinate 295,612,776 of NC_056523.1, read as the reverse complement.
GGGAAGGAGCCTGTAGAGAGAGAGAGATTGAAGATATGGAGAAGCAAGGGCAGAAAGGAGGGAGCTATAGAGATTAGAAGACGAGTAGGAATTGGATCAAGAGGGCAGGTTGCAGGTTTGGAAGAGTTCAGAAGTGTAGAGAGTTCATCCAAAGAGGCAAGAGAAAATTTGTTAGGCGAAGGCGATAAAAGATTAAGAGCAGAAGAAGAATCGGGGGGGACTATCTCAGAGCGAATAGTGGTAATCTTAGAGATGAAATAATTAGCAAAGTCATTAGGAGAGAATGATGAAGACAAGGAAGGTTTTTATCCTTAGTGGAAGTGACTTCAGCCTGCAAAGTGGAAGATGTCAGTTGCAATGTCTAATAGCTGATTCACCCTGTGCTATTAATACTAAAAAGTGCTTTTACATCTTGGGAGCAGTAATATTAACTAATCCAGACAGCAACCCTCTTTATTTACACATGGGAAAATTTTGATACAGAAAGGTGAAATGATTTTTCCAAAGCAGCTCAGCCCTGGACAGTGAGAAAAACACTCAACAGCTTTTAGTCCCAATTCCACATTAGATTGGTTGTTTCATTAATACACTAAGAGAGAAAAGGTAAAATTTGGGTATAATCTCTCTTGAACAGAGCATGTCATTTTTCCTAGTCAGTACATAAGCTTATTTTTTTAAAAAAAAAATATTACTGCATATACTTATGTACAAGTCTAGCAATTTTATTTTAAAAAATTGATCCCAAAAACCTGAGTCGACGTATCCATGGGTCAATGTAAGTACTGTACTTTAACTCTTTTTTTTAAAAAGGAACCATTCCCTGATGAAAAGCAAGAGCATAATCTGTCCTGGAAGCATTGACTCCCCCCCCCCCTCTATTCTCTCATCCATCCAGCCTTTAGGATGAGCACAGTTTTGCCTACTGGAATTTTGTAAGTTGTTTGGCATTGTTTTCCTTGTTTCATCCTTTAGATTTTTTGTCACATGTCTCTAAGTTTTACCCATGTCTTATCCACGGGTCATATCAAAATCCATAACTTTTGCCTCAAAATCTACCCTTGATTTGTACATGAGGTCGATATATAGATGAGTATATATGGTATACTTTTTTTCTTATTAATCGATGTTTCATTGCCTGCTTTATCAATAAGCAGAGGTTATTCATTAAACAGATATGTCCTTCCCTCTATCAATTACAGTGGTCCAAATAAGCCACATCAAAGTTAGGTGCTTATGGTCAACCAAGTGGAGAGATGCATTTTCAAAACAGTGCTCCTTGGACTTAAAATGTGTATGAAAGTCCATAAAATGGCACCTTTTGAAACTAGTTTCATTGTCACAGATAGTGTTTGGGAAAATAATACACACACACTCTGCACACAGTGTTCATTTCCTTATTTCAGTAGGAATAATACCTGCCTCCAAGGGTTGTTCAAAGTCTTAGTTAATATTTGTAAAGCACTTAACGATGAAAAGCACAAAATAAATATTAAGTACTTGACAAAGAGCAAAGGCTTGGCTTTGTTCCAAGTTGTAAATAATTCCTCTTCCTGCCAAATGAATCTAAACTAGTCAGAAACAAGACCTGTTGAGTAAGATATTCTGTCAGTATGCAGCTGGTAGAGGTGATATAGACGGAAACTATGAATGTAAAAAGGATTGGGTCAGGGAGAGGTTTCCTGCTCCTGCTTGCAAGGGCCAGTCCCAAGCATAGTGTGATTGCCAAGTTTATTTTAAGCATAGCAGAATATACTGGTACATCACTTCTATATTGCTGGGATTTCAAAAATGGTGGCCAGAAGGTAGCAGGAAAATCAGTCCAAATCTATTTCAGTTTATCTGTATTCTGTTGTGAGAACAAATTCTTGGACTTATGAGCTGCATCCACACTGCATAAATAATCTGGTTTGATACCACTTTAACTGCCATGGCTCAATGCTGTGGAATTATGATACATTTTCTTGATAGTTTGTGGCATTACTTATTTAAATAAAATATTCATTACTTATTTAAATAAAATATTTTACTGTTATTTATTCTATGGAGAGTTCAGGCTTGATTTACACTCACTCATTTATTTGTCTTTTTAGCAGCCCGTGGCATCCATAGTACTCTCCTCTGCCACCACATTTAAAATGAATTGATTTTGTTCTTGTAAGCTTTCTTCACCATCCAATTTTCACAATCCTATATAGAAATTGGAAATACTGTGATATGGTCAATCCTAAATTTTGTACTGAGTGATATATCTTTACACTTTATCTAGTTTCTTCATAGCTTCCCTTCCCAGTCCAAGTGTTGTTTTGATTTCTTGACTACAATCTCCATTTTGATTAAAGACTAAGAATAGAATATATTATAGAATATACCAGCTGATTTTCTTCAAATATTCTTTGAACAACTCATGTTTGCAATATGTTCCACAGTTCCTCTTCCTTTTCTGAACCCAGCTTGGACATCTTGCATATATTGCCATATATGTGCTATATATGGTAAAAACTTTGAGCATCATTTTGCTTGCATAAGAAATTAATGCACTAGTCCAATAATTACTGCAAACCCTGCAGATTTTTGAATGGATTCTTTAAGGGATAAATAAGCATTTCACTGTCAGATTGCATTACCCCAGTGTCATGGGGCAGTGGAGGCTCCTTGGGTGGTAGGATCAGGAAAATGTAACAAGTTCAGATGTCCCATGTTTTTAATAGTAGGAAAGTGGAAGAGGGAGGGAATCCTAGTTAATTTTCAGAGGCACCTATATAGAAGGAAGGCCAAAAGAAGGTTTTTGTGCTTTGTCACATAGCGTTGCCCTGTCAATGAAAAGAGAAATCATGTGGCAGGCCAAGAAGAAATTATGTTGGCTATTTTTTCAGACATGGTAAATATGTCTTTGAGGTAGAGAGAAATTGAAGAAAAGAGAAGAACTCATGATAGGGCCAAAGCAGAATTGATAAAAGAATGTTGCTGTTTTGTCTGATACCTCTCACTTTATTGGATATGATTCAGAAATATCATTGACCAATATAAGAAACATATTTATAACCTTTTCAGAGCCATACCATATGATAGAGTCCTGCTGGTCTAAACAAGGGATAGATTTATAACCTTTTCAGAGCCATACCATATGGTAGAGTCCTGCTGGTCTTAACAAGGGATGGATTAGTTTTAGTCTTTCATGGTCTACATTAGTGATGGCGAAACTTTTAGGGACTGAGTGCCCAAACTAAAAGGCCTTCCAGCAGTGGGTCTTACCCAGTGCCATAGGCAGGACTTCGGGGGGGGGGGGGGGGGCAGTACTATTGAGGTGGGACTTCTGTCCTCTGGGGGTGGGACTTCCAGAGCAGGACTTCTTCCCCTGACTTCCCAGGCCTTCAGCTGCCTTTCTGGAGGCAGCTGAAGGCCCAGGACAGCTGGGAAGGAGGAGGAACAGGCACGTACCTATTCCTCTTCTTCACCATCTTCCACGTGCCACGAAAAATGGCTTCACGTGTCATCTCTAATCTACATCTTGCCGCTGTCTTTTAAAATAGTCTATCAGTGTATTTTAAATTTATAGAGTGCAACCTGTGATTGATCTAAAGTATGATTAGGACTGTCAAATGATTCTGAGCACACATTATATTTATAAACTTTAGTGTCTTAATGGATCCAAAAGGTTTTGCGTGATGTTACTGCAACAAATATACTGTATTAGATAGTCTACAGAAAACTAGCCAATGTCTACTTTCTGCCAAAACGTGATTAGAAACATAATGGTCCATCAAGGAGCTCAGTTTGATTTGGACCCTTAGAAAGTGGTAAACATTTACAGGCTTATAAGTTTAGTTTGTGTACCCAATGATTAAAGAGGATAAGACACCAGAATATTAAACTGTAATGTGTAATAACAGAATCTGAGGAATCTGTTACAGAAGAGTTGGATTGTGGGGGCCTTCTCATTCCAGATGATAGTTCCTTCCTTGAGTCAGAGGAGCTGGTGGCTCATACAGTTGACAGGTTCCTCCTCAGTAAGACTTGATGGATGCTAAAGAGATATCCCTGTCCTTTGAGGCCAGGAGAAAAAAGAAGGAATAATGTTGTAGGAGACAATGTCAGCCATCTATAAAACTCCAAGCAACTTCTGGGAGTCCTTGTTGCTCGCTTCCATTCAGTCTTCTTGACTGACAGTGCTTTCCATCCTTGTGTATTTCTTTGGATTCTTGTTAATTTGGTTGGATCTTGGGCTTCTTTTAACAGAGTCTGTGGCTGAGACCTATAGACATAGGATAAAATATGTGTGCTTTTTCAATCACAAATTGTACCATTATGTGCAAGGGCTCTGGCCCATGCATATGTTTCTCCCATTACATACAACCTTGACTCTTGCCCATCTTGGCTGATAGGATTCACAGAGGTGGATTAGTTGGATGATTCCATGCAGTTTAAATATCTCATTGTATCATTGAAGCAGGGATGGTGCCTTCTTCCCTAAAAGGGAGTACCTTCTCTTGAACAAAACTTTCCTGTACAAAGGTATTTGAGAACCACTGCCTCATTGTAAATACCCTCCCTTTTTGCAGTGTCCTATTCCAAATTTGAACTAAAGGATCACCCTTAATTGATGTGTTCCTTTAGATGCAATGTGCTTAAGAGCAAAATAGCTGGGCAGTTTAAGCCATTCTTGGAGGTTCCTAGTTATCTAGATCAATGCTGCTCAAAGTGGTGGCCAGTGGACTTATGCTGGTCCAAAAGCTATTGGTTGTTGGTCTGCAGCAAGTTGTAGTCAGTGGGAACAAATGATGGCTCCAGTCCCTGCCACATTAGGAAGGGAAAAATTAAAAGGTTACTGGTCACCTACATAAGTTAGCCTGACAAGCACTGACCCATTTTAATCTGGTTTCAGAATGAGCTTTTGAACTACAATAGTCTGAAAAACTATATCAAAAATTTACAGTGTGAAGTAAGGTATATGGTTAGAAGACAAGGAAGGCATTTGGGCAGCATTTGTCCCTACCTCTGTTTTAGATAAATAAACATGCTATTATTTTCTTTTTAAATACACTGTGTTTTTAGATTCAGTGAATTATTGTCCTATGAGAGGATATGATTTTAGGTTTTGCTAAGCTCTTGTAAACATCATTATGCACCATTTTCAAACATTACAGGAAGGTTTCCTTGCCTCAAAAGAAATATTTAATTGCCAGTGGTTACTCAAAGAAACTTAGAACACTAATTTTCATTATCAAAAAAAGTGTCAAATATTAGCATTCCTCAAAATGATTCCAGCCAGAACTTGAAAATACACTGTTACAAATAAGAATGTTACCTATAATGGTAACAATGATAGCCTCTCCTACCCCATTTGTAAAATTAATGTTAATGTATTACATTTTTTTTTAAACTATCACCCTGTAGTCATTATTTTTCAAACATTGTAAAAATCATTAATGGGTGGGTGGAGCATTTTTGCCACTTTACTATATATACATTTTTTTTTAATGAAAAAGTTGTGCTAATGTTTATAACTCTATCTCCTACCATGTTCAGTCTAAAAACAGTAGTCACCTATATGACAGATGACATCTAAATTAATCATGCTTCAGAGTGTTCCAGGGACATATTAAAATAACAACAGAGATGCATACTATCTTTAGTAAGGATGTGGAAGTGTCTTGTCTTGCTCAGGGATACTTGGGACCGAAATAGACACATAATTTCCCCAACACGGCATTTTAAAAAATGAAGAACGGCATTATTTAGAGAAGGTTACCTATTTGCACAGCATGGTTCTTTTTTTTTTTCATTTTATTTTTTATTGTTATTTTCATACACATACAAGAAACCAAACAGAAAATCAACTTTCCAGTTATTGTACCAATTTTTACATCCTTATCTGTTCATCGGGGCTTCTGTGGAAATTTCCTATCGTTTTATCTAGCATCTTCCTTTCTCCCTTCTTTTTGTTAAAGATCCATCTCTTCCTTCGATGCTTAGTGAATGTTTTGTCATAATTGGATCTTTTGCTTAATAATAAACCTTTTAGCTAACCTAAATCTTACCTAATCTCCCTCCCTTTCTTTACAATTGCTTATTTTATAGTCTGTTCCTCATAGATCCATGTTCCATTTATTTTGTATATATCTCTGAAAGGGGTCCCATTCCCTCTCCCTATCTTTTTTTTTCTGTAGTATTTTCTTTGTATAACCCCGCAGCACAGTCCAATTCCTTAATTTCAAGAGTCTTTAGAAGCCATTCGTCAACCGTAGGCACATGCGATGATTTCCAATTCTTGGCTAATATAATTCTAGCACAAGTAACCAAGTTCATGAATATCCTCCAATATTTTCTTTGGTTCGCAGGGTTTAACATTGAGATCATATTTAACAGGTACAGTTCCGGAGCGAAGGGAAAGTCCATTTTCAACATATTTTTGATATTTCTATGGATTTTTAACCAATATCTTTTTACAATTGGGCAGGCCCACCACATATGGAAATATGTCCCCTTCTCGTTTTGGCATTTCCAGCATTTATCATTTTTCAACCTATATATTTTAGCCAGTCTTACTGGCGTATAATACCATCTATTTGTAACCTTCAGAACATTTTCTTTAAGTTCCTGTGCCTCTGTAAATTTGTTAGCTCTCTTCCAAACAGTTTCCCAGTGTCCCAGAGGGATTTCATGACCTATTTCTGTGGCCCATGCTAACATATGAGTAGATATAACTTCCTGTTCTGTTTCCCTATTTAAGAACAGATTGTATAATTTAGTAATTTTGCCTTTATCTTTTGTTTCTAAAATTTTATCCAGCTCGTTATATTCCTTTTCAAAACCTTCTTTTTGTAGATCTTCCCTAAATCTCTGTCTAATCTGGAAATATCCAAACCAGCTAATACATTTTCCTGATTCTTTTAAATCCTCTCTTGAGATAAGCTTTGTACTGTTATCATATTCTGTTTTAATTAAGTCCTTGTATCTTATCCAGTTTGTATTTCCTTCCCATCTTCCCAAGAATGCCTCCTGCGTGGAAACCCACTTCGGTATCTTTAAATAGAATTTCTCTTTTATCTTTGTCCATGTTTGATATAGAGCTTTCCTAATGGAGTGATTATGAAAATCTTTATTTATTTTATCTTTGTTATACCAAGTATATGCATGCCAGCCAAATCTCAGATTACATGCTTCAAGATGTAATAAATTCTTTTGTTCTAAATTGATCCAGTCTTGGACCCACATCATACAGCAAGCCCTATAGTATAGTTTAAGATCTGGCAATGCGCAGCCTCCTAAGGATTTAGATTTCACTAAAACCTTCTTGTGAATTCTAGATCTTTTTCCTCTCCATACGAAATTTAGAAGAGTTTTTTCCCAATCCTTAAAAATCTTCTCATTCACAATTATAGGAAGATTTAAAAACAAATACATAAATTTGGGCAAAACCATCATTTTTATGGTAGCTATTCTTCCTGTTATTGATAAATCATAATTTTTCCATTTCAACAGATCTTTAGAAATCTTTTGCCATGTTGGGTTATAATTGTTTTCAAAGAGGTTTATGTTTCTGTCAGTCAACCATATACCCAGGTATCTTATTTTCTTTTCAGGTTTTAAACCGGATCTTAATGATAATTCATTTATTTCTTTTTCTTTTAAATTTTTTGTTAACATATATGTTTTATCTTTATTAATTTTAAAACCAGCTAATTCCCCAAATTTATTTAATTCCTCCAGTACCCAATTTATAGATTTTAGTGGATCTTCCTGAATAATAAAAATATCATCAGCATAAGCTCTGAGTTTATGTTCGTGTCCCTTTATTCTTAATCCCTTAATTTTCTTATTAGCTCTGATTGCATTATTTAATACTTCCAGTACCGTAATAAAAAGAAGTGGGGATAGAGGGCATCCCTGCCTTGTACCTTTATTTATTTGTATATCCTCAGTTTTTTCGTCATTTATAATTATTTGTATTTTTTGTTGAGAATATATTTCTTTTATGTTAGTCAGAAAAAAGTTTCCGACCTCCATCTTCTTCAAGACTTCGAACATAAACTCCCACTTTACAGTGTCAAAAGCCTTTTCGGCATCCAGGAACACAAGAGCTGCTTTTTTTTCATTATGAAGTGTATAATATTCAATAACATTTAAGACAGTTCTCACATTGTGTCTAATTTGCCTTTCCGGAAGAAATCCATTTTGATCGGTATGGATTATTTCTACTAAGATTTTTTTCAATCTGTTTGCCAATATTGACGTGTACAGCTTATAATCTTGATTTAATAATGCTATTGGTCGATAGTTGGCAATGTTTTTCTTATCCTTTCCCTCTTTAGGAATCAGTACGACGTCCGCAGAGTTCCAGGATATTGGTTTCCCATCTATACTGATATTGTTAAAAGTCTTACAAAGAATCTCAATTAGTTCTGCACTGAATGTTTTATAAAAAAGGGCTGTATAGCCGTCCGGGCCCGGGGATTTCCCAAGTTTGAGTTGTGAAATTGCTTTTTTAATTTCCTCTTCTGAAATAGGGCTGTTTAGTATTCCTTTTTGTGTCTCATTAATTTTATTAATGCAATTCTTATCTAAGTATGTTTTGCTCTTTTCTAAAAGAAGTGGAACATCTACATTTTCCCTAAGTAAGTTCCTATAATATTCTTTAAACGCATTTTTAATTTCTTGTTGTTTTGTAATTTTTTCCCCTTTATATTCAATTTCTGTAATATATTTCTTCTCTCTCTCTTCTTTTAATTTCCGTGCAAGCCAACGATTTGGTTTATTAGCATGTACAAAATAATTTTGTTTTGCAATCTTGCTTTTCTTAATAACCTCCTCCATGTCCTGTTTATGTTTTTTCCTTCTTAATGCCTCATACTTAATTTTAAGTTTTTTATTTTCTGGATGCAGAATTAATTCCTGCTCTAATCTTTTTAATTCTTGCTCGATTTCCTTTTCCTTTTTCTCTTTGGTTCTTTTTATTTCCACAGCTTTTTTTATCAATAGTCCTCTTATGACTGCTTTACAAGTATCCCAAATTGTTTTATATTTAACCTCTGACGTATCATTTAGTTCTAAAAAAATCTTTAATTCTTTCTTCATCTGTTTTACAAAGTCCTCATCCTTAATAAGATCCTCATTTAATCTCCATGTTCGGTCTCTTTGACCCTTTCTGAGTTCTATATTAATTTCGATCATATTGTGGTCTGAAATATATCTTGGTGCTACCTCCATACCTCTTATTCTAGGTAATAATTCTTTTGAACACATGAACATATCAATTCTAGATGTTGACTGATGTACCTCTGAGAAGAACGTAAATCCATTTTTCCTTCATATAAGTGTGACCATACATCAGTTAGATCATGTTCTTCCATTAAGTCGAAACAGCTACTTGGCAATTTCCCTTGATTTTTTTGAATTTTCTTTTTTGAACTCCTGTCCCTATTAGGCTTCAACACGCCGTTAAAATCTCCTGCGAGTAATACTCCATCACTTGTATATTTTCTTAAATCCTGATTTAATGCTTTAAAAAAAAAAACATTTTCTTTTCTAGTGGGGCATAAACGCAAACTATATCTACCTTTTGGTCTAATACCGTGACTTGAATTGCTATATATCTACCTTGACTGTCTTTGAATAATTCTTTAACATCATATTTTTTATTGACATAAATGGCTGCCCCTCTTCTTCTTTTACTTTTATCAGAGGAACAGAACATATAACCTAAATTAGAATTTCTTAAGTATTTTATTTCTTTTTCCTGAATTTTAGTTTCTTGTACACATAAAACATCACATTTGCTTTTTTCTAAATAGTGAAATATTTGTTTCCTTTTATTAGCATTATTTAACCCTCTTACATTAAGCGAGCCAACCTTCAGTTTCATGTGTATATATATATATACTTTTCTTTTCTTTTTCCTTTTTAGCTGACCTCTTCTTCTTCTGAAATCTCTCCCCCTTTATCAGCAGGGGTTTCTTCCTCGTGAGTAGTTCCAGCCGGTACCTTGTTCTCCTCTGCTCTCAAGTTATTGTCTTTCCTTTTATATGTTGTCTGGTCAGTCTTTCTTTTATCTAAAACTCTTCTATAAAAATCTCTAGCCTTTTCTATTGAATTGATTTTGTGTCTTTTTTGTTTGTACATGAAAGAAACCCCCTCAAATTTTTCCCACTTATATCTAATGTCATAGTTTCTTAATGCTTGAGTGAGGAATTTATAGTCCTGCCTTCTTCTCAGAATTTGTGTGGGTAGGTCTTTATAGATCTCAATTTCTTTCCCATCAATTATTAGTTTGCTTACATGATTAAGCTGACAAACTTTGTTTCTTAGCCTGACATTAGTAAAGCATATTGCAATGTCTCTATTCAATTTTCTTTCTTTAGCTGTTGTAGAGTTAATTCTGAAAATTTTCTCAATCTGTAAATCTAGCATTTCATTAGTCATATTTAAGAAAGCAGCTAATTCAGGGATTATACGTTCGAACAGTTGTTCTTTTTCTATTTCTGGGACTCCTCTTAATTTCAGACATCTTTCCCTGTGTCTCATTTCTTGTACCAATATATTTTGGTTACTTATTTGCTGTTCAAGAGTTATTATTTCAGCTTTCCTTTCTACATCTTTTGTTCTTATATTCAGTTGCTCAACGTCTGTTCTTAGGTCTTTCAGATCTTCTGCTATCTTATCCATTTTATTTGATAGACCTTCTATTTCTTTCCTCAAATCTGCTTTTATTTCCTCTCTAGATTCTTTTAATTCCTCTCTTATTTCTTTTTTAAATGCTTTCTTAAATTCTCTTAATTCTTGCAAAATCATTACATTAATGTTTGACTGTTTATATATAAATTCTGAAGAGTCTCTGCGAGTACTGGAGAGATTCTGTGGCAGCCCTTGTGCAGTTTGCCTAGTTCTGACTCCTGATGCCATATTTACTATTTTCCCCCTTTTTCCCTTCCTTTCTTTCTTTTTATTCTTAAAAAAGTATCTTATTGAAAGGGGCAGTATAACGTTCAAAGAAAAAGAAACCAATGAGAAACTATAAGGCTCAGTAAAAGAAAACTTTAACCAGTTTTATCCCTATTTTCTTTTGCAAAATTTGCACTAATGACTTATTACCCTTTGCTTCCTATTTTTACTCCCCCCCCCCTATAGTTTTACATATAAGTCTCAGGTTCCTTTAATTGCTTGGTGCTTAAATGCTCTCAGAGCTACACAAAAGCTTTAAAGTTCTGTAATACCTTTATGGATGTAACACAATTTAAGGGGTATTTGCAAGCTGGTGCCCAAAGCTACTACGGGGAGCAGAGGCTGCTCTTGGAGTCTAGTCTCTTCCTTGGCACTAGTACGGCTCTTGAGCCGTCTTGAGATAGAAAGAGACGTCCTAGAAACCCCTCCCAGAGCCCCTAAATTCCTGTCCCTTCTACGGTCAGGAATTTCTCCAAATTATGAGTCTGCTCCCAGAATAAAGGCAGGTAAAACTGCCGTCGCTTGCTATTTCTCTTGAAAAGGTGGCTGTGGTCGCGGGGCAGAGGTGCGATTACCCTGGGGCCAAAACAGCCCTAAAGCGCTGACCCTTCTCCGCCTCCACCGCTGCCGCGTTGGGGCCGA
>NC_056523.1:295564891-295601186 GCF_019175285.1 Sceloporus undulatus | reverse complement strand
TGTTCCTGGGCCTTTTTAAAGGGCCCTGGGCTGTGCCCTTAGCCTCCACCGCTGCTGCTGCGCGTTGGGAGGGGGGATGACCCGGGAGCATGCTAGCTCCGCGCTGCTCTGCCTCTCCCTGCCGCCGCCGCGTTGGGGCCGATGTTCCTGGGCCTTTTTAAAGGGCCCTGGGCTGTGCCCTTAGCCTCCGCCGCCGCTGCTGCGCGTTGGGAGGGGGGATGACCCGGGAGCGTGCTAGCTCCGCGCTGCTCTGCCTGTCCCTGCCGCCGCCGCCGCCGCCTTGCACAGCATGGTTCTACATTTTGTCTAAGAAAAGGGAGAAAGCACCAATACAAAACAGTTTTCCTGAGAATGAGTTCCTTCTCATTCTCTCTGACTTCTTATTATGCAGAAGGGAAAGCAAAACACTCAGGGGCTTTTATTGAGGAGATGGTTAAAATGCCTCTCTTCCAGTAATGCTCCTAAGATCAAACTAACATCCAAGTCCTCAGCAACACCACATCTGCATTTCAATAAAAAAGAAAATGGGAGAACCAGCCATGGATTTCCTCCATGATGTGATTTCTCTCTAACTCAATATTGCTCACACTCCTAAAGCGCTTAAGTATTTATACCATCATCTTCAGATTATTTTGTCCAAACTCCCAAGTGTGAGAATAGAGTCAAGTCCTATGTAACATATTTGGGTGGAGTGGGGGAATCCAAATAATAATAATCCTAATAAATTAAAACACAGCGAACATGATCCAACCAATTTGAAGAAATTTCAGACTTCGCTAATTGTCAATGGGATGCTTTTAAACATTTTATTGTTGAAATCAGTAGCCCAAGACTGGGACAAAACAGATTTTCTGTACCATCTACCGGTATGTTAAACTAATCACTAAGGATTTTTCTGCATTGCAGTGTTTATACCGATGTTACTGTCATAGCTTACCTGAAAGAATCTTGGGTTTTTCTGGTGTGATGAGTGTGCAACAGTTTTGTGGAATACTCCTTACAAATACAAATTCCAGGATTTTCTAGGGTTGGAAGTTGATTTTTTCATGTCTTTGAAAATAAATCCTGAATGCTTTTTCATACCTATGTAGAAGAAATACACAGTACAATCATGTACATGCAGTTACCTTTGTGATTACTCAGAAGTAAATCCCATTTGGATTCAGTAAGTAGATACAGACCTCAACTGCTATCTAATAGGTCTTGCCTAGATAACTTTGCGACTTTATACTTTTGACTTTTTGGCAGTTAATAAAATATACTACAAATGTCGTATATCATAGGTTCGTTGCCTTCCTGTGTGAAATAAAAACTAGTACTAATTTAATGGATAAAAAAGGAATGGGGATCTTTTGCTTGTCTTATTTGTCATCTTTCCTCTTATTTAGTAACATGATTCTAAATTACTGTTATGAAAGGTTGGAGAAAATAGCTACAGTCAGACATAATCCAAGAATGTGCTGTGCAAGCTTCACTCCACAGCTCTGTCAATGCCCTTTAATTCGTCTATTATTCCAAACTTGGCTGCTTGCTCTTGACTGATGACGTTTTCACTCTCTGGTGGTGAACTGTGAATGGGTTACTTATGAAAAGTGCCAGACTGGTAATCCTGGTAATATGAAGTTATTGATTCAGTCATGTACAGAATAGACAGCAATTTTGGAAGCTTAATATACTGTCCCACAAAATAACGTGAGGATGACAGATAGTTTCCGTAGTATGCTTTTATCAAGAGTATAAAACAATTTTTTTTGCCTTGAGGATTGCAATGTCAGCTGGGGATCCCTGCATGGTACATGTTCACATACTTACTTTTTGGAGTTGGGCAAAAACTTCAGCCTTAGCTTCATCTTAACATTCCTACATAAAATAATTAGGTTATAAGGGAGTTACATGACTGTAGGAGAAGACAGCCAAAGTCTCCTTTACCCCAACCCAATCCCAATCAGTACTGTTTGTTTATATACCACTATTATTCACTGAGGGAGGAGATGGCTTAAGTGTCCCTTCTCGATGTTGCTGTCTCTGTGCCACCAGTAGTGAAATAGAAGCACCAATTAAAAATACTTGAAGATCATTGGGAAAGTGGGGTATTTGACAATGTTTGGCATTAGCCTTCATGGGGCTCCATGCTTTCCACATTCCATTGGTTGGGAACACAGTGTGAGGTTTTAGCTAACAGTTGAGTTGTTTCAAGTTTAGCAATATAGAATACTAGACTGCTGAGACCTATCTGAATCCAGTTGTCTGAATTCAGTTTTTAAGAAAGCTATAAAGCCAGACTGCAGCTTCACATTTTTTTATTAGACTGTCCAGTTAGGAAGTTGCATTTACCTTGTATACTATTCTATAAATCAACCTCATGCATATGCAGAGGGCAGGTTTTGAGGCCAAAATTATGGATTTTGTTATCGCCCATGGATAAGTGAAGAATAAACTTAGAGGCGTGTAACAAAGGATGGAAAGGACAAAGCAAAGGATAATAATGACAAAAAATTTACCAATTCCAGCAGGCATTATTGTTTGTGTTCACCCTAAAGGCTGGATGGATGAAAAAGGAACTACAGTAAATGGTTGCTGTGCAATATGGTGGTAGATGATCAGGTGTAGGCAGGGCTAAGAAAAATATACACATGTCAAAAAGAATGTAAAGGCAATAATTAAGTTACAGAATTAACTCTAATCAAGAGAAGAACTACCCCCTTCTTTGAGTAGAGTGGAGAAAAGCGAGAGCTTAGTTTGTCCTGGGAGAATCTAAGAGAAATACTAACCCCATCTATTCTTGGATCTCCTTTTTGGGGAAGCACCACAGAGCCACTATTTTCCTGCCCAGACATTAAAAAAAGCCAGAAGCATTACCATGGTGGAGTGAGTAGAAGGAATTAGTGTTTCTTTGAGGCGCGTTACACACGGCCATAAGGGACATCCTTAGGACGTCCCATTCCAGATGCCCCATACCCTATTACAGACAGAGTCCGTAACAAATGGCAGCGGCCGTTCCACACGGCCACCGCCGTTTTGACATAGCGGACACTCTGCGTCCACACGTCGCAGCCCGGAAGTGACGCCGCGAGTGCGCGCTTTGGCACTTGCAGCATCTCTTCCGGGTTGCCAGAAGGAGAGCGATTTTCACGCTCCTTCTTTGCAGCGCGGAGGAGTCGCGTGGTTTGGCTGCTGCGACTCCTCCGCACTGCAAACGGCAGCGGCCCGAGACCTCCCCTTTTGGGCGGCCTGTAACAGGCCGTAGGTTCTCCATTTTGCCACTCCTCTCAGAGAAGAGGTGGTTCTTTTTTTGATAAAAGCTAAGTCACAGTACTCCCATTAACCTGTGGATAAGTTGCCACAGGTTTTATGGATTTTTTTAAACTAAAATTTCTAGAGGTATACATGAGTATATATTGTACCTTGTATTTCACCGTGTTTAATTACTGATTTACTGATAGGTTGCTTGTTTGGCTGTGTATGTGTGTCTGTGTGTTTTAGCCATATGGGGATTTTTGAAATTCATAAAATGCTAACATGAATAAAAACAGTTTACTATGTCTTAGTTTTGCTTTAGTTTGTTTCAAAAAATTAAAAATTTTAAAAATTGATGTATTTAAACATTATTTTCTACAGTGAGGAGCTCCGAAAAGAAGTGCGTCAGCTGAAACGTGAATTACTTGCAGCAAAGCAAAAGAGGGAAGAAAATGTCACAAAACCAAAAGAAAGTAACAATGAAGGTAAGCCATGAAATAAGGTAACATGTGTTTGCACTTGTACACCAGTGCAATGCAATAATTTTCTCAGGAGGGCAGGGTGCCAAATATCCTCAAGATATACAAAAATCTAGTCCATTGTTTGCTCATGAAAAAAAACCTTGAACATCAGCCAGTTATTATCACTTATTTAACTTTTCCTTAATAGTTTGCTGATTAAATTTATGGTAAAATACTTTTCTCTGAAAAGGTTCTAGAGATTTTGTCCCTTGCACAAAGTCTTACTGATTGCTGGCTATTTATTTTGCAGAACAGGAGCAAATGGGATCAAATGAAAATTGAGTCTTCTCCAATCTGTATAGCATTTCCTGTCTGGTTTTATGATATATCCTGGGTTGCATTTCTTTACTTCTCTTTTAAAATGGTAGCTTATTGTAACCAAAAAAAAACAAAAACAAAAAAAAAGGCACACACAAGTAATATTAAGTTGGAGGACTATAACATGTAAATTATGCTGAATGTAAGGACTATCAGTTTAATTTCTAAAATAGCCCATTGAAAAATTAGCTTGCACATTAAAGCAACGTCCAACTTTTTATTTTTCGTTTTTCATTATTTCAAGATTAGTTGTGCTTGTGATTTTATCCAGTAAGTGGCTTTATAGAATCTAGCTACTCTTCATAATAAGTTCATTATAAAGTCTAGATCAACAGTCTCAACATATTCTGGTATTTACCTTTGGTCAGGATCAATACAATATCCTGGAAGTTTGTAAATCTTTCCAGATTTCTGGAAAGTTATTTTATTTTATTTTACAAAATTAAAAAATTAAGAATATATATGCATTGAATAAAGTAACTTAAATTCCCAGGAAATACTGGGAATGTTAATAAGTTGATTTCTGAGGACTGAGGTATATTGCTAGATTATTTTACTGTAATTCACTATTAAATTAACATATCGCCCTTGCTGAAGCAGTAGTAAAGATCCAAATCTCTATTTGTTATATTCTTCATGTCTTTGAGCACAGTTCTAGCTGGTGAAGATGGACAAGGACCAACTGAGCCAACCTTAGACCAGATTAATCCTTTGCAATATCCAACACCCTCAGTTTAGGCTGTTGGAAATTACTTAGGGTATTTTTGTCCAGACAGCCAGTGTGGTGTAGTGGTTTGGGTGTTGGACTAGGACTCTGGAGACCAGGCTTCAAATTCCTTTTCTGCCACAGAAACCCACTGGGTGACCCTAGGCAAGTCACAGTCTATCAGTTTCAGAGGAAGGCAGTAGTAAACCCCTTCCTTATAAGTCTTGCCAAGAAACCCCCATGATAGAGTCTGCCATAAGTCAGAAACAACTCAAAGGAACACTGCAGCAAACAAATTTTTGTCCATAGTTAATCTTTGTGGCTGTGTCTCTGGGCTGGGACAGGTTTGGATCTGAACTGCTGCAGCCATTGAAGTATCTCACCCCTTCATGGCTTTTATGATGGCAAATCCTAACAAGCAGAGAAGTTGTACCAGCAGACCGTTCTGATGACAGATCTGTGTTACCTAGATTTTATAGGTTAGGTTTGTGTCATTAAATTGTGATAAAGAGCAGTACTCATGAATTATTTTGGAATGGCTTAGAAACAGCATTATTTCCCTTCATATTGGGCTGGTTCTGATGTAGTCATCACAGCTTAATAAACTTGGATTTGGGCCATGCAGTTTCCCTTCAAACCTCTTCTCACCACCTGTACTGTTTTTATCCTGGTTAGTTTACACTAAGGTTAGATTTCAGCCTTAAAAATGTACTTCATTTTCTAAATTAAAACCTTGAGATCTGCTAAACAGAAGCAGATGCAAAATGTGACATGGGGAGCTAGCTCTAGGTCATTTAGAATTAAGATAGAAGTGCCTCTGAGCACATGTCTAGTTCAAGAATTTGTGTTCAGGATCAAAACTGATGCCTTAATTGTTTCCCACACATGTCTGCTCCTGGGTTCACTCCAACTTTCTGTGCCTCAGCAATCTAGTTTAGATGGTGGGGAAACTTTCTTGTTAAGCTGTTTATAGTGAGAAATTTCAGACCAGATCATCACAAGCTCTACCAGTAGATACCAATCTATTTTCTGCTCACCCTTCCTTTAAACCCAGTTTCCTATTTACTCCTAAACCAGGAAACTGTGGTTGATTTTACTAACCAGCATATGAAACTGGAATCAAAGCATAGTATCAGTGCCTATAGCTTTTGGTATGCACTTAGACTCTTTAGTAGAGAACAAAGTCCTCCTATAATGATGGCTGTTACAGGAGCTGGAAATCTTTAACAACTGCTTTTTCATTTGTTGCATTTTATTTTGTTTGACCACTGGGCTAAGTCTCATGCTTCAGCTGCTCCAGGATCTTCTGCTGCTTTAGCAACACAAGATATAATTTTCAAGCCTCTTTCAATCTTTCTTTTGTAATCCTGCTGCCAAACCAGGCTTTAAAAATGCATTAAAATACCTCGGGCTCTGCAGTGCCAAAAGCTTGCAAAAGTCAAACCTCATAAACCCAATTTAAACAGTAGGCTTATTCCCAATGTTATATACCATCTGTAATAAAAACAAGAAAGAGCCTTGTGGCACATTAAAGACTAACACATGTATTTTGTGTCATAAGTTTCTGAGGGCTAGAGCCATCTTTTTCAGTTGCATTAGTGATAAGCGTCCTAAGAAAAGAAAAAAGATGCTTGGTCCTGCAGAATCAACATAATGGTAGTATTCACTCATAACAGTAAATTGACATTTTTCTTTGATTGTGTACAACCTCTGTGCTTGTACATATACCGTGTTCATACCCTCTTTGCTATTCCTTTAAGGTACTCTCCAGTAAAACAAATCAAGAAAGAATAGTTTATTGGGACATCCAAATATAGGATCCTGGCCTGTGGCTCCTAAATAAGCCAATATTATTAAGATGACTTTAAAGCAGCTTTTGTTGTTGGGTTACAAATCTTGGCTTGTTTTAAAGGGGGAATCTTTAATGCTACGTTAGGATGTCATTTATGGGCCATTGCTACCTACTTTTTTAAATCTGTGCAAAGGAAGGAGCCAAGTGCAAAAACAGGCTGTGAGTCCCTCATGTTCATTGATCACAGTAAGCCTGAATAAATCACAATCTTGGCTTATTGTTACTTGCGAATGTGGTTGCTCCCTATTATGTAGTTGCCTGACAGTAACAACAGAGTATCTCATGCTGTAGAGCAGGGGTAGGCAACCTGCGGCCCGGCGAGGCCTTGGGACCGGCCCCAGCCCGGTCCTGCCGCCGATTGCCGCCAGGGCCTTTGGCGTCTCGCGCGAGGGGCATGGTGGGGCAATTGTCTATAGAAGCCTCAGAAACATGCATTTATCTTAACATTTTTTAAAAATCAGCAAATTTTTTCGCATGTCTGCCATTTTTTATTTAAAAAGTGCCCTCCATTTGAAAATTTTGTCCTACATTTGTCCTGGCTTATTTATTTATTTAATTTTTTTTAAAAAAAATTATTTAATTATTTATTTTTTGGCTTCGGCCCCCTAGTTGTCTGAGGGACAGCAACCCAGCCCCTGGCTCAAAAGGGTTGCCTACCCCTGCTGTAGAGTGCCAAAAAAGAAAGGGGTGGTGGTGTTTCCAGCAATTGCAAAAGCCGTGGTGTCCACTGAGTCTAGGAGAGATGAAAAGGAATAGTTAGGTGAATGTGAGTAACACTCATGAGACTTCAGTCTCGGAAATTGAAGTAGGAGTCTGGAAAGTACTAATGTGAGTTACCTGACAAATAAAACAAGGTAGAGGAATGACCACGTTGGAGCTGAGTAACTACAGATCCAGGCAAAAAATGTAGGGAGTACTAGGACCAGTGAGTCTTGAGTTTGTGGCGGGCACTAGCTTTTGGTACATCAAAAGCTACTTGTTTTTCCCAGTGGTTTGTTTTTAACTGCTTTCAATTTGATTGATAATTTAATTATATTTTAACTTTTGTACAATGTGATTTTTGTAGCTACCTCTGTTTACTTTTGTAGGCCTCCTTGGGTTCCAGATTGGGAAAAAGGCAGGAGGAGGTAGAAGAAATAATGACCTGTCTTGAATGCATATTTCAACTAAGAAATGTGCACATTTCAAATTATGCAATCTGACATTCAGAGGCTTGCCCTATTTTGCCATTAAAGAACAGTAGTGAGGCCATCCTCCCCACCCAGAGTTACCTTGAAGTAATTTCCAACTTACAGTGACCCTAAGGCAAACCTATCATGGATTTTTCGTGGCAAGATTTCTTCAGAGGGAGTTTACCTTTGCCTTCTTCTAAGGCTGAGAGGGTGTAACTTGCCCATAGTCATCCAGTGGGTTTTCATGGCCAAGTGGGGATTTGAACCCTGGTCTCCAGAGTTGTAGTCCAGCACCACACTGGCTCTTCCAATCCAGAATAGTTTACCACAATAGCCTGAAAGTCCTGATTGGTTTACCATGTTCTGGATTGATTGGTTTGTTCATTTTCTTCACACCTTTTCTCTAAATTATATTGCTCAATCTTCCTCCTATTTTGTGAATTTAAATATTTAACTGAAAGTGTCATGCAGCAAACCTAAACCCTATACACATGTAGGTTTAGGTAAATGCTAATCTGCTTTAGAAAGATAAAGTGTCAGTTCCTTTCTGGTGCATTATCAAAACAATGCCTCACTTGTGAATTGTCAAAATATAGGCTAGAAGGAGCAACCTGAGCTTTGGAAATAAAGAGAGGATTAAAAACAGTGGTTATTTGAGATAACACCTGAGGCAATATAGAAGTCACATTCAATCATTTAAAAGTTTCCAAGTTACATTTTAAGGGAGAATTACATAAATAACAGTGCCATGTTACCATATAAAGACGCCTGTCAATAGTTATTTGTATTGTGGCTTTTAAAAATGAATGTTATTATCAAACTGAAAAAAAGGATTAATTTGAAAGCTAAAAAGATAATGTATTATTATTATAGTTTAATTCTATAGCGCTGTAAATGTACACAGCGCTATACATACAAATGATCAGATGAATAAAAATAAAACCTGCCAATGGCATACAATCTACAAAATACATATAAAACAATAGGTAATAATATAAATGCATAAGATTGTCATTACCTACCCAGTATAGAAGATTAAGAGGCATGGTGGTTTGCATGTTGGACTATTGACTCTGGAGACCAGGGTTCAATTCCCAGCTTAGCCATGAAACCCTTGGGCAAGTCACATGCTCTCAGCCTCAGAGGAAGGCAGTGGCAAACCTCCTCTGAATAAATCTCACCCAAGAAAAACCCATGATAGGTCCACCTTAGGGTAGCCATAAGTCAAACACGAAGGCACACAACACACACACAATCCCTGATAACAAGATGATATTGGCCTAGATTTAGGAGTGGGTATCAGGTCTTGCTGCTGTCAACTAGCAGTGAGATGAAGATAATTACAGTAGGAACCTGGTTTTCAAACCCTGCTCAGTCATAAAACATATTAAGCAGAGTTATACAGTTATAAAGATTAGATCAGTCACCTTTTCTCAGCCTAATCT
Source organism: Sceloporus undulatus (assembly GCF_019175285.1). Classification (NCBI taxonomy): domain Eukaryota; kingdom Metazoa; phylum Chordata; class Lepidosauria; order Squamata; family Phrynosomatidae; genus Sceloporus; species Sceloporus undulatus. The sequence continues at coordinate 295,591,935 of NC_056523.1, read as the reverse complement.
TTATAACTGCATTATGTTGAAGATAAAATGGGATTTGGGGTGGGTATGGAGGAGCATATAACCATGCTGGTTTCCTTTTAGAAACATAAAACTGTAATCAGTTATTCACTTTGAACATGAAGACAGTCTGTAGTTAGAAAGAGGTAATTGCAAAGCCAATTTGTCTTAGATGATCAGACTTGATGGGAAAGCATGGCATGGAAATATTTGCAAGCATCAAATAGGTTATCAGTGATTGACTCTGGCCTTCTACTATTGTATGAAAGAGTCTTACTTGTTGTTCTGCATGCTTACACTAGAGTTTTTCTTTGGCCAGAGTTGTTGTTTGCCTTCACATCATTTCCAACTTATGGTGACCCTAAAGCAAACCTAGCACAGGGTTTTCTTGGCATGATTTGTTCAGAGAGGGTTTGCCTTTGTCTTCCTCTGGGACTAAGAGAGTGTGACTTGTCCAAGGCCACCCAGCTGGTTTCCATGGCCATGTGGGGATTCAAACCCTGGTTTATAGAGTTCTAGATCAACGCTCAAACCACTACGTTCTGCTGGACCTCAGTACTCCAAATAAATCTCTACTTGACATGTTTTAGATTTCAGTTCCATAGCTTGTTGCATACTAGAGTAAATAAAGTGTTTTTCAGCTGTAGAAAGGTCAGACAGGTTTAAGATAGGAACTGCCTCATTCCCTATCGCTTTTAGAACTCTTTAGTAAACTGTTTTGTTGTTGATGTTATATTTATTTCTATTGCACATTTCCCCAGTTCAGGACTTAAAGCAGTTTGCAACAAATCAAAAAACTTATTGTTAAAAATCCACATGATAACAAAAGTTAAAACGAGATTGAACAATCAAAAAATTAAAACCAGATTAAAACAAATATCATTAAAATGCACACACATAGCAGCCCAACAAACCGTTGAAACAACATGCAAGCACTCTTAAGATGTTTTTAAAAGTCCAAGTTGATTTTGTCCTACCATCATTAATGCAAAAAAGATGGAAGGTAGAAACATTTTCTCTTTTTCCTCGTCACATTTATATATTAAAATATTTGTATGTCAGCTTTCTTCTAAATGAGGCAACATTTGCTGGCCACTAGTTATAAAGTTACATGGCAGACAGTAGTGTATTGGAGTATAACAGCAATGTAATTAGTCAATAAATTCAAAATAGATAGGTGTTTGAGTCTTCAAATACTATCAAATACATTGGCAACTTTAGTGGTATAGTTTGCTTTTTCATGCTGTCCTGTTTTGGCACAGAATTGTTTTGGTTTTTGTGTGCTACTTTTGGAGGATCTATCAAACAGCATGACCATCTTGATTATCTTTTAACAATCTTAATAGGGTTTGTTCTTTCTAGTTATGTAGTTTTATGACTGTATATTCTTACACACCTTGTTGGCTCATTTATTCTGAGTTTTATGTATCTTGAGATCAAAACATCCTCTGATATTTACCTTGAAACTACCTGTGGCAGTAGCTTTTCCAGCAACCGTTTTCCGCGTTGTGTTATTTCTTCCTTCTTGTAAAGAAAGACAATACCCCGAGGCCAACAATTTCACATTCTACTTGTAAAAAAGGACTGGCATTTTTCCAAGAGCTGTCAACACTGTCCCATCAGATTACTATAGAACGGGATGTGTATGTGAGGAAACCAAGTGCTGGAAGGAAGATCCAAATCATTGTTCCATATTCATTGCCAGCATACGTGTTCATGCCACTGCTCTGTTGTCATGTTTGACCCACCTTAATCCTAGCAACAGTGGTCTTCCTATCAAATGTGTGTGTGTGTGCTGCATGGAAAATTGTTTCCCTTTTGGTCCCTGAGACTATGAAGAGGCAGCATAAATGCTGCTCTTACTGTTTTAGAATCTCCCCAAACTCTGAGGTGACAAGGTTTAGAAAGTCCATTCCTTTTGAGTTTAGACAAGAGGAAGCAACCAACAGATCTGTCTTAGTGGAGGCATGTTTTGATATAGAACCCCGCCTAACTAGACATATCATCTTTGTTCCCAAGACCTTTTCTAGTTAGATAAGACTTTGGTTAATTGTTACACCTGTTTCTGGATTCAGCTGGTTATTGTCCTGTTCCTTTTGTTGCTCCAAAGTTGGTTTGTTTTTTATTGCCCCTTAGGTATTATATCTTTAAATGCTGATCATAACCATCTCAAGAGTCCTTATAGTAAGCAAGATACACGGTCTTAAAACTCTTGCTTCCTAACTGAATGTGTTCAATTTCAGATGTTATATTTTATTTGTGTATGTTTATATACATATTTAGTGTAGCTGACATCCAATTAAGTACAGTACTTACGAGAGCCTAAGATGTTACTTTTGGGATTCACATTTACACTGATTAACGACCATTTCCATCCAGGCAGTATTCTAGTTGAAGACTGTTTTAGACACTGTAAATCAGGATGTTGGGAAATTACAATCTATAGTGATCCCCAAATTGTAGGACATATTTATAGAAGCAGTTGCAGTAAGACTCCAAGGGGTCTCTCTGGCGGCCTGTTCTCAATGTACTCCACGACCAGCTGTCTGCTACAGATGTCATTTTCCAGCGCTCCAGTCTTCAGCGCCTCGGAAACTCTTCAGTTGGGACACACTGAGAAATGACAGTTGGCGTGATACATGAGATGTAGCTACAGCATTAGGGCTCAGTCATCATAGGGCTAAAACACACTGCAGAAATAAACCAATTTGAGACCACTTTAACTGCCCTGGATCAGTGCTAAAGAATTCTGGGCATTGTAGTTTATTGTGGCATCAGATCTCTCTGACAGAGAAGGCTAAATGTCTCGCAAAACTACATAATTCTCAAGGCTTCTACCCAAGAATTCCCTAGCATAGAGTCACGGCAGTTAAAGCATGGATTACTTCTGCAGTGTACTTGGCAGGATCCTGGCCTGTATTAATATATTGACTTTACTTAAAATATAAGACACTGTTTGCTTCTTTCCCCCTGTTTTTAAGCTCAAAACAGCCATATGAGGTGGGGAAGTGATAATGGTGGTTGGTCAAAAGTCACAAAATAGGTTTAATTTGTTCCCAGGTCTCTCCAGTGACACTCTAACCACAAAATCACACAGACTGTCATAAAAAAGTATATTCATAATAATAATAATAATAATAATAATAATAATAATAATAGATTTTATTTTTATCCCGCTTTTCCGCGATGATCAAAGCGGCATGCAGATTAAAATTTCAACATAAAAATACATACATATCGATAAAAACAATGTAAAAAATATCACATTAAAAGCTATTACACAGCCAGCTTGGTTGAATTGATCCAAAACATTGTGAAAATCGTTACACAATAGGGGGAGAGGGCATAATATCACATCTCATGGGGGGGGAAGCTTGGTGAAAGAAAAAGGTCTTAAGGTTCTTTCTGAAAAGGTCCAGGGAGGTGGTGGAACGGAGCTCCTCGGGAAGGTTGTTCCATATTTTTGGGGCCGAGATGGAAAAGGCCCTTTGCAAGGTCGCCGCATATTGCGCAGTTGGGACCTTCAGCAGATTCTTCCCAGCTGACCTGAGTGTGCAGGGCAAATTATATGGGGAGAAGCGGTCCTCCAAGTACTCTGGGCCCAAACCATTTAGGGCTTTATAGGTAATTACCTATACTTGTACTTGTACTGGGCCCGGAAGCGAATAGGCAGCCAATGGAGATCTTTCAAGATAGGTTTTATATGGTCTGCCCTGGAACATCCAGCAACCAATCTCGCAGCCTTGTTCTGCACTAATTGAAGCTTCCGGGTTTGGTACAAGGGTTGCCCCATGTAGAGTGCATTACAGAAATCCAATCAAGAGGTTACCAGAGCATGTACTACAGTTTCAAGGTCCCCCCGGTCCAGGCAGGGTCGCAGCTGGCATATCAGCCGAAGCTGATAACAAGCGCCTCTGACCGTCACATCCACCTGAGATGTCAGTTGGAGCAATGAGTCCAGAAGCACTCCCAAGCTGCGAACTGAGTCCTTCAGGGGGAGTGTGACTCCATTCAGGACAGGTGGACAAATTTCACTACCCGGGCCTAGGGAACCTATCACTAGTACTTCCGTTTTCTCTGGATTCAGGCTGAGTTTGTTTTCCCTCATTCAGCCCATTACCGACTCCAAGCAGGCATTTAGAGGAGAGATGCCATCCCTAGTCACTGCATTAGTCACAGACACAGAGAAGCAAATCTGGGTGTCATCAGTGTACTGATAACACCGCGCCCCGTGTCTCCGGATGATCTCTCCCAGCGGTTTCATGTAAATGTTAAATAACATGGGGGACAAAATAGCTCCTTGAGGGACACCAGATGTAAGTTCCCTCTTATTGGAGCAGACGTCCCCCAGCTGCACCATCTGGAATCTACCCGAGAGGTAGGAACGGAACTACTGGAGCGCAGTGCCCCCGATACCTAACTCCCTCAGGCATTCCAGAAGGATACCATGCTCAATGGTATGGAAAGCCGCTGAGATGTCCAAAAGCACTAACAAGGACACGCTTCCCCTGTCCATGCCCAGATGGAGATCATCGACTAAGGCGACCATGGCAGTCTCACCACCATAGCCCGCCCGTAAGCCAGTTTGAAATGGGTCAAGAAAATCTGTTTATCGCTTGGAGTTGGAAGGCAACTGCTCTCTCGATCACCTTTCCCAAAAAAGGCAGCAGCGACACAGGCCGATAGTTGTTATGTATCAGGGGGTCTAAGGAGGGCTTTTTAAGCAGAGGTTTAACAACTGCTAATTTCAGGCTAGATGGAAACCGCCCCTCGCTAAAAGATGTATTAATTATGCGGTGCAACATAGATGTTACTGCAGTTCCCCCCTGAGCTGCCAGCCATGAGGGGCAGGGATCGAGAGAGCATGTAGTCTTCCTAATGCTTCCAAGAATCTTGTCCACTTCCTCGGAACTCACAAACTCAAAGTGATCCAGTTTAACAGAGTTCACAGAAGCTCTGGACACCTCTCTTGTAGGTTCTGAAGAAATACTGGCGTCGAGATCAGCCCTTATCCGAGAGATTTTACCCGCAAAGAAGTTGTTAAATTTGTCGCAGCAGGCTTTAGATGGCTCTAAAATGGGGTTCAGGGAGGGGGGCAGTTGTGTTAGCTCCCTCACTACCCTGAACAGCTCTGCTGGACGCGACTCCACGGACGCAATACGTACAGCATAAAATGAATGTTTAGCTGCACTTATTGCCACTCCGTAAGTCTTCAAAAGAGACTCAAGGAGTGCCTTGTCGGCTAAGTGCTGATGTCTTCGCCAGTTGCGCTCTAGTTGTTGCACGGCCCGCTTCCTTTCCCTGAGATCTTCCGTATACCAGGGTTGCTTGTTGGAAGCAGGCCGGAAAGGACGTTTGAGAGCGATACTGTATATAGCCCTGGAGAGATCTTTATCCCAGATGTTAGTCAGGGCATCAACAGAATCGCCGTCAGTACCAACCATATACCCCTCTAGGGCAGGGGTAGGCAACCCTTTTGAGCCGGGGGCCGGGTTGCTGTCCCTCAGACAACTGGGGGGGCCGAAGCCAAAAAATAAATAATTAAATAATTGTTTAAAAATTAAATAAATACATAAACCAGGACAAATGTAGGACAAAATTTTCAAATGGAGGGCACTTTTTAAATGAAAAATGGAGGACATGCGAAAAAATGTGCTGATTTTTAAAAAAATGTTAATATAAATGCATGTTTCTGAGACTTCTTTAGACAATTGCCCTCCTTGCCCCTGCGCGCGAGACACCAAAGGCCCCAGCGGCAATCGGCGGCAGGACCGGGCTGGGGCCGGTCCCAAGGCCTCGCTGCACCGCCTCCGGCCCGCAGGCCACAGGTTGCCTACCCCTGCTCTAGGGCTTCTTGGAACCTTTTGGGTTCCATCAGCCTTCGAGGGTGGACCATCCTAGTAGGTCCTCCACCCCCAGGAGGGATATGGGTAGAAGCCTTGAGCCGAGCCTCAACCAGAAAACGGTCCGTCCATGATAGGGCAGAGATATTGCATACCTCTGCCCATGGAGTGCCCATGTCCGTACTAAAGACGACATCGAGTGTGTTACCAGCACAATGCGTGGGCCCTGAGACCAGTTTGGGACAGGCCCATGGCAGTCATGGTAGCCATGAACTCCCGAACTTAGCTTAGGAATATGCTTAGGAATCATCAACATACTCCAAATTTTACATGCTATGTCATTTTGTATTGTTTTCCTTGTTTTAATAACAGGTGTTTTACAAATTTGTTACATTACTACAACATCAAAACAAAATCCAGATAGGAGTGGATTTAAACATTATGTTAAATAAGCCTCCTTTACAATTGCAGTTGTCCATTTCACTGCTTGCTGCTTGAGGCATTTCCTTCTACAGAGACCCCATTCAAAGCAGTAGAGCAATACAGAATACTTGTACAGTAGTATGTAATAGTCTTTCAAACCTAACATGTTAATTTATAATACGTTTTAAAAAAAATTATTGTTTGAATTTCTTAAAGTGGTTTATTTGACTTGTATGCTGCTCTGAGAAATATTTCAATAAATAAATATTTTGCATTGTAGAAGTATTTAAGGGCATTTCTGTGTTTGTTATTCAAGCAAACATGGTTCTGGTACCACTGAGAACTGGATCTTTACTGGAACTGATCATATGTAGTATTTTTTGGACTGGAGTCCCCTTAAGTATGGTTGCAGAGGAATCAGAATAGCTGCTTGGACTGATCTTATCATGCAGATATAGACTGTTGGGAACATTGAATGAAATTGGATCTTTTCCAGTGTCCTATCATCACCCAATCCAACCTAATTTATTACATTTATTTGAGTTAAGTTTTGTAAACAAAACATCAAAAGCATGCCAGGTTAATTTTGTGTGACCTTTGTAAAAATCTGAAATGTTTCTACAGTAGCCAAAAGTATTTGAACTAAAATGTTTTATGAGAGGGATGGAGTTCAGTAAAAAGTACATTTTGGGGAGTTTAAGTGTTATATATAGGGAAATTTAAAGCTTTATTTGGAAATGATTTTGATTAGAATATCTTCCAATATTTTAAGGCATGGCAACTTAATGTGTTTCCCTTACAGTATTTTACTTAGATTTTAAACATATGCTTTATAGATGCAGCTAGGGTTTAAAATCCAATGTTTCATTCCTATATCACTTTGCAAAAAGGAGGCCATACGTCAAAGGAATGTGTTAGTGTAGCAATAAATGCTAACGTGCACCATCCACCATAGTTAGAGCATAGAGCAAGTCTCTGATTCAAAGCAGAGCAGAGGTTTGCCAGAAAAAAAGTTTGTATCACCAAAACGGAGAACAGCAATTTTCTTAAAAGTGGCACATTCTCATTTATGTGTGCAGATAAGTGTGTCTGCATTTGTGCATTCAAGACGCCTGTCTACTTATGGTGACCCCATGAATTTCCTAGGGTTTTCTTAGGCAGTGAATACTCAGACCAGTTCCTTCTTTTGAAATATAGCCTACAGCACCTGATATTCATTGGTGGTTTCATCCAAGTAGTAACCAGGGCTGACCCTGCTTAGCTTCCAAGATCAGATGGAATCTGGTACCTTTAGAATATTTAGGACTTGTGTGAAGTTCCCAATCCACAATTATAATAGGATGTGGAGATCAGAATGAGCAAGCAGACAGTTTGCTTGTTCACAATCACTTTCATGGTGAGTTTTATTCTCTTTTTAAATGAAAACTATTTTTTAGATGTCTGTGTATATAAAAATAGTGGTTGTCATTTAAAAAGAATTGGGATGAATTTGTTTGGGGGGAGGAATTGTTACCATGCAAGCTGTCTGCCTGGTCAATCTAATCTCCAGATATTGATGTAATTGTGGATCAGGAACTTCCAAGTTCCCTGCTTATAGTTCTTTATCTCTAAACTGGACTTGGGCCAGGTAGTCAGTCCAGTTCAAGTCAATAGGCAATGCCTTTCATTAGAGAACTATCTTTCAAATAGAGGACATACCACAAGGTTTGAAATTTTGAAGGAATGTTCATTAAATAACATGTGCAGCTGATATATAGTAATTGTATTAGAAATTACAATTATATTATACTATTATGTATATACACACACACACACACACACACACTATAAAATTATATTATAATTGTATTAGAAAATAAAGATGGATTCTCGAAAAGGATTGAGTCAATACAGTGGACTCTTCCCATCCATGGAGTTTGGTTCTCTGCCTGCCACAGATGGAAAAAAATGCAGATAGTCAAGCCCCAATGAGAAGCGGCATGCATGCATCACCATTTTCCCCAGATACCATTTTCCTCCAGATACTTCAGCTTTCTTTTTAGACTACAGTGCATATCAGTTAAAACTCTGTAAATAAGAACAAGAAGTGAATGAATGTGTGTTTCTCCCTTTTTCTATTTGATACAATCTACTTTCTCTCCAAAGACCTGTCAGCCTTAAGACTTATGCCATCCTTTTTTTTAAAAAAAAAAATGACATCAGGGTTCAGTATAGATTTACTAATCTAAAACCCTAGTACTTTGCCTTTTCCCTATAATTATCTTTCGTTTGATCTTCTGTTATTGTCATTCTGTGCTTCAGGTCTGTGTGCTCTTTAATTGCAAAACACTATGCCTGACAGTTCCTTCTCTGTTTTGTAAACTACATAGCAGCCATGTAAATTTGCCTTCTAAGAATAATTAGAGGTTTGTTAATATGGTGAATCAGATAATAAAAATCAAGGAAATGGGCTAATACAATATGAAAGTATTTATTATTCAGCATGATTGTATTCTAAGCAACAATTTGAGGTATATATTATTGGGGTTTTTTTAAAAAAAAATTTTTTTTTTAAATAAGGTGCTTTGGATGCAAGATGTAAGATTTGTCCGGTGGACCAAGGGTTTATTTTAGACTGTCCTGTACCTGTGCTAAATTTCCTTGCCCTGCTCTTTCCTTTTTCATGCCGTACTTCATTCAAGCTTTTCTGCTTTCATAAACCATAGTTCTGGCAACATTTAAACTAAATAACCATGATTTAAGAGAGTCCCAACAAACCACTATAATCCACCCTAAACATTCCACTATGAAATAAAAGATGTTTATTTATCTCCTTGATTTTCTGACACAATTATTCTGTTCTGTTGATGAACTTGGTCAGTGAATTCATTCATTTCAGTGGGCGCAATTGGCTTACACATTGTAAACCACTTAGGGAGTGTTAGGTCATGTGGTATAGAAATGTACTTGCTATTGTTAATATATTTTTTAAAAAACCAAAAAAAGAAAAGAAGAAGCCATTCCGTGCTTAGAATATAACTACCATTTCAGAGCCAATCACATATCATTTTTACCATAGCCAGAAAATTCATTTCAAGATTCACAACTCCAGAAAATGTTCAAATCTTTAGTTTTGACCAGTTAGTCATGGTATGACCTGTTACATCTAAAATAATTGAGAAAACGGATGAATCCACCATGATCGCTACAGCAGTTACTTAAATAAATTACTGGTTTTCCTTCATTAAACTTTTTTGTTGCTTCTGTTTGTGTTTTTTTTATTAACATGATGAAATCTGTCTATGATTTTGAGAAATGTGCATTTCCTTTTCGCAGTGATTTGTGGTTTCCTCAGCCAAAAAGACAGGACAAAACAAGAAAGCCGTCAATAGTTACCATTAAATGCAAGAACAGCAGCCAGTTCTAACAGCTGGAAAGGCAGTGCCTGGAGGCAGCATCATTCAACATTCTATAGGGCTAGTCTTGGGCACCAAATAAAAATGTAAAATAGATTAAGACAAAGTGTTGCTGAAAGCTGGAAACCTGAATCCAGTCTTGCAGATAAAGGAAACATTTGTTTCTTACCTTCTCCCCAGTACTTTGTCTAATCTCTTGATCCTGTCCTGGTCTGAATATATTGAATACTGAAGAATTTTTACCATTATTCTTCACAGTTAGTTTTCAACTTGGTCATTGCATTTTATTACTTTGCAATATCTGCATTTCCCCACTATGTTTACTAATCCAAGTATACTACAGTAATTGTCCGTTGTTGTTGTTAATTGCTGTCAAATCAACTTCAGTTTATAGCATTAGAGATCCTCAAATAGAATTCTTGACACATTTTCTATCTAGCTTTGTAATTCTGGATCTTTAGTATTCATTTAGGCACTAAAGGCTTAATTTAGATTTTTTTAAAATTTACTGATATCAGGCATAGTAACATTCCATTGGCCTGATCTTCCAGTCTTGAGAACTGAGTAGCTAGGCTAAAATGGAGAAAGGACTCTATATTTGCAAGAAGAATGGTATCCGTACAGATTGTTATCAAACTCCTGAACAGCTATGGGCTAATTCCACATGTTCCTTTCAGTCATTTACAATCACTTATAATCTTCATATGTAAGCAGAGTGAAGGGCAGTTGCACAACATTACAATTTACTTTCCATGAGTCAGGAAGTCCATCATTTGCTCATAATGGCATAATGAAAATTTAATCCTCTAATATTATATTTATTGTACACATGAGTCATACATTTACATTCATTCTTAATCAAACATTCCTTTACTCTAAGGATTCATAGCAGGGGTAGGCAAAGCATGTCCCTCCACATATTATCAACATGGCCAATTGTGAGAAATACTGAGAGTACTTTGCCTACCCCGATTTAGAGTGGTTGCTTGCATAGTTTTGGATGTACTCCTTAAAACATCTACTGGGAAGCAAGCCCAGCAAACACATCAGGATTTTCTTCTGTTTAAACGTAGAATTTGTGTTCCATTCAGTTTTGGTTTGAAGATGAAAACTTGATTCTTGAACATACAGGCTAAAATTTTGGATTGTAGTCTTTTCCTCCTAAAGAGACAGAGTGGTCTTTGCTATGCTCTAACTTTCTCACCTATCAAACTATAAGATTAATAAAGGATGTTACTGGGATATTGCTACTTTGAGTACGTGAGGAGTCTGCACATTAAAATTATTGTGTGAATTAAAAACAAGGGAGCTTAGTGTATTTATAGTTTTTCTATTAAGTGCAGCAGTAAGCATAGCTTGAAGGTCAGAAAAGGAACGAAGTCTTGTGCTGCATCCACACTGCAGAAATAATCCAGTTTGACATCACTATAACTGCCAGGGCTCAGTGCTATGGAATTCTGAGAATAGCAGTTTGTTGCTCTGCTCTGGCGCCACAACAAACTACAGTTTCCACAATTCAGTTATAAAGCAGTTAAAGTAGTGTCAAACTGGATTATTTCTGCAATGCAGATGCAGTCTTTGTCCCTAGTGATTTCATCTCCTTATCAGCTATCCTTTCCAACAGTCTTCCACTGTACATGGTGCTTGTATGTGGTTATGGCTATTTGAGATAGCCTGGGGATTCTGTAGCTGTACTTCCCACATCACTAATCAACATTTTCATTTCTTAGCTGATGGATATGTTGTAAGAAGTAGTACAGAGACTTGAAAAACTTCAACTTTCAAACCATGTCTGGGATACCTTGGAATTTCATAACTTCTATGGCAACTATAGGTGTGTTTCAGACTATACGCTGTGGTACACTTTGGATGTAGTGTTTTGTAATAGAATAGGGAGAAATGATATGAAGGTTGGGAACCAGTGATGATTCCACTGTTGAGGACCCATTCAGGATTGTAACCTCTGCAAGGGTCAGTCTGTATGGTCCACCCTAGAAAATGATGGGTGCAAATGTAGCATGCATGGTGGTATAGAAATCTGTTGGATGTTCCAAAAATTATAGGTGTAGCCATGTTTAAAAGCTCATCAGTCAGTTAGTTTCAGACTTTCCAACAAAACTCTTGAAGATCTTAAAGAAGATTTTGGATTCCAAATTTTGGGATGTTATTGTTGTTTTTAAAAGGGGTAGTTCACCAAAAATTTGCAAGGGAAAGATAGAGTATTATGTATGAATTCAAACGTGTAATATATTTGGAAGATTAGCATACTGAAAAAAATCCCAAGTAAGAAAAAAAAATTCCTCTCTGAAAGTAGGAAACAAATAACAGTTGTTCATCTGGGAGTTGATGCCCATTCATTGTAAATGTTCTTTGTTTGTCTTTTAACGGAATAAACTATAGTTAATTGCTAAATCTGCAAGTTTAACCTGGGATCATGGTTTTAGGTAATAATTTTGGACAGTGAATTGGTGCAAAGTAATTAAAACAAAACAGATACAGAATATATTTGAAAAAAAAGTACACTTTTGCAATTTATCACAGTTTTTAGGATTATACAATGAAGCATAAAATTTTAATATCATAAAGTGGAGTAGTTAAGCACCAGGTTGTAAACCCAGACAAGTCAAAATTGCAAATAAGTAAGGTATAACCCCATTTGTAAGCATGTAATTTTTACTCATACTATAAAAGGCAAAAAGCAAAGAATTTTCCATGCAATTGCATTTTCATAACGCTTTTATTAATATGTATTGCTATTAGCTTAGCTGTAATAGTAATCCAATCCAAATTCACTAAATTCTCTTTCCATTTCTTCAAGAAAAGTATTCCTATTTTAATTTGCAATATGAAAAACTGGTACAATTTACCAAAAATTTGGGTGATCAGTATATATCCACAAATAAGTCCAGTGAGCTTACTTCTGTGTCAACATGCATCGATGTGCAGTGCACTATTATCTCAGCAAACTATCTTTTATAATGACTACATGTGTTGATTGCCCAATTTGACAGACATAGTCTATACAGCTATGCGTTTTATCATCTACACTTACAAGTATTGCATCCTTAAATAAAACGTATATTTTTACTGTTTTCCAAATGCAGAGGAAAAAGCTGTCCCAAACAGCATAGTTGCAGAATACTTAGAAGAGAAGAAGAAATATGAACAACTGAGGAAGCAACAGCCAAAGAAAGGGTCATCTCGTGAAGACCAGGTAAACAACTGAATAATTGATCTGGTATATTATTGAAATCAGAGTGATTTTTTTAGAAATGGATTTTTTCTCTCCATTAGGTTATTTACCAAGGAACCCCTGTTTATTCCTATCCAGACTATGTATTGCAAGTAACTATTGGTAAAAATGGGCAGGCTTCCTTTAAATGTCATTTATATATTATTACTCATCTGTTCATTGAGGAACTCTTAATTCTCATTCAGTTTCTAACGGACTGCCACAACAGTTGCATGAGAAAGTGACTGAGTCAGACAGGTTAGGGCAAAGTCTGCAGTGGGGAAAGACAGGTAGGTAGAGCAGCTTCAGAAAATATCCCTCAAAGAAACAGAGATACAAGAGGGCAGCTTGTTTTTCTTCATAATCTCTGTGTTGAAACTAACGCAGAAGAAAGGAAAGTAGCATTAGACAGTGACAGAGCTCAGAACAAGCTGCTCGCAAAGGGTCCAGTGCTCAGGTCCAAGTATCTAGCACATTATAGTTATATTTGCATGGCATGGCATAATGGGTGAACATTTCAAAACCACTGTGATAAATTTTCTGAGCATGTGTGTGCACATGCAAACACACACACAAACACACCAAACTGGTAATGATGATGATGCTCATGATTTATGAATGGATAAGACAGCAGCATAAAGCTCTTCAGAGACCTTTGCAAGAGAATAATTGAGACACCTTTTTTGCTTCAGTCTTCTCAGAAAAGGCATTGGGTGCTCAACATGAGGATAATGGAGCAGAGGACAGAACAGGGAACTTTCAGCACAGAATAAGTAAGAGATAGTACAAGAATACCTGTTTAACCTAAATGAATATAATAATAATAACTTTATTACGGCCATTTGGTCAGCACAATTACAAAATTCCAATTTAAAACACAACATAGGTTCATGTACAGGCAGATTGGAGAGTATAAACAAATGACAGTCTATAAAAAGTAAGGATAAAAAGCAAGGATAGGACTGCACGATCAGAATATAAGTCTCCAGGACCAGATGAACTACATCCAAGGGTATTAAAAGAACTGGCAAATATAATATCAGAACCATTGGCAATAATCTTTGAGAACTCCTGGAGAACAGGAAAAGTCCCAGCAGACTGGAGGAGGGCAAATGTTCTTCAAAAAGGGGAAAAAAGAGGATCCAAACAATCATCGTCCAGTTAGTCTGACATCTATACCAGGAAAGATTCTAAGCAGATCATTAAATAGAGAGTCTGTGAACATCTAGAAAGCAATGCCATAATCACAAAGGGTCAACATGAGTTTCAGAGAAACAAGTCATGCCAGACAAACCTGATCTCTTTTTTTAATAAAATTATCAGCTTGTTAGATGAAGGGAATGCTGTGGATATAGTATATCTTGATTTCAGTAAGGCCTTTGACAAAGTTCCTCATGATATTCTTGCAAACAAGCTTGTAGAATGTGGGCTAGACAAGGCAACTGTTACATGGATTTGTAATTGGTTGACTGGCCAAACCCAAAGGGTGCTCAACAATGGCTCCTTTTCATTCTGGAAAGAAGTGACCAGTGGGGTCCCACAGGGCTCTGTCCTGGGTCCAGTGCTATTCAACATCTTTATCAATGACTTGGAGGACAAAATTGGAGGCATACTTATCAAATTTGCAGATGAAACGAAATTAGGAGGAATAGCTAATACCCCAGAGGACAGAATCAAGATTCAAAGTGACCTGAACAAACTGGAAAGCTGGGCCAAGGCTAACAAAATGAAATTCAGCACGGAGAAATGTAAGGTACTGCACTTAGGGCAGAAAAATGAAATGCACAGATATAGGATGGGGGACACCCGGCTGAATGAAACCACGTGTGAAAGGGATCTAGGAGTCCAAGTAGACCACAAGTTGAACATGAGTCAACAGTGTGATGCGTCAGGTAACAAGGCCAATGCAATTTTAGGCTGTATCAATAAAAGTATAGTGTCTAGAATAGATGAAGAGAAGTAATAGTGCCACTGTATTCTGCTCTGGTCAGGCCTCACCTGGAATACTGTGTCCAGTTCTGGGCACCACAATTCAAAAAGGATGTGGAGAAACTGGAGCGTGTCCAAAGGAGAGCAACTAAAATGGTGAAGGATCTGGAAACCATGCCCTATGAGGAACGCCTTAGAGAGCTGGGTATGTTTAGCCTAGAAAAGAGAAGGTTAAGAGGTGACATGATAGCCCTGTTTAAATATTTGAAGGAATGTCATATTGAGGAGGGAGCAAGCTTGTTTTCTGCTGCTCCGGAAACTAGAACGTGGAACAATGGATGCAAACTGCAAGAAAAGAGATTCCACCTCAACATTAAGAGAAACTTCCTGACAGTAAGAGCTGTTCGACAGTGGAACAAACTCTCTCGGAGTGTGGTGGAGTCTCCCTCCTTAGAGGTATTCAAACAGAGGCTGGATGGCCATCTGTCGGGGATGCTTTGATTTAGATTTTCTTCATGGCAGGGGGTTGGACTGGATGGCCCTTGTGGTCTCTTCCAACTCTATGATTCTATGAAACTGGACTGAGGCAAATAGGGCAATTATTCACCTTACAAAATTTGGATATCTCTTTTTAGAACATATATTCATCAACACATAAGCACAAATTTAAAACTAAAACAGTGTGTTCAACTTATTTTACAATACATGATATACAATTTTCATCACTTAATCACTTGGTACCATAGTTAAGAAAGACTGGCATAGTGAATGATGTGTGTTTGTAGTAATCATACTTTAATTCCAGACACTGGCACTACTGGACAGATTCAAATCAAAGCTAAACCAGGCGATAGCAGAAACTCCTGAAAATGAAGCATCTGAACCTGAAGTTGAGGATGATGAAGGATGGTAAGGAATTTTTGGATTCTAGCTTTGTTTAGGAGGTAATACAGTGGTGTCAGAGCCATTAAAACAGGACTTTTTAGTGCTTGCTACCCAGAACTATATATGAGATCCTGGTAGGAAGACTTTCTGATTTCATTTGCTAAAATGCCTTTTAAAATTTAGCACAGACAGTTTACAATTAAGAAGAAATGTAGGGAAGCTTACTAGACTGCATATATCATGAAACCCTGACAGTCTGTTTCACACATCTTAGGAACTTCATAAGGTTATTGGCCAGAGAGGTGCTAATGTTGTCAAACTGGGAAGTAATGATCTAAAATTTCTCTCCCTTGTACAGCATGTAGCCTTTCTTGAATCCAAGTACTAATTTCAAACTTATAAGTATATAAGCTAGAGCAACATATTGGAAATAGTAGTCTAATTGAAACAGACTAGTTCTGTTAGCAACTGCTCTACCAGAGTAACTTTGGTAGCAAAATCAACTTCTGCATGCACAAATGGGATAACCAGGCTTAACACTGGTGCAATAGAGGACTGTGAAATGCTGTGTCAAAACCTGTTTTGGACCTGTAGAAGCTAGAGAAAGACACTGACAGCTGTTTAAAGGGCATTCTAAGAGCCATCAGATCAAGGCCCAATTGATTTTATTTTATAGCACCCTTCAACAGAGCTCCTTGGGTGTTTACAAAAATAAGATAAAATACACAACTTAAAGCACACCAACTTTGTAAAGAAGAAAAATGCATTACACATACACACATGCATATACATACATATACATACAACTGAGAGAATAAAAATGTCTTTGCTCAGCCCTGGAAAGACAAAAATATTGACATCAAGTTGGCTCCTTTAGAGCTCAAATTCCACAAATGAAGCACACTTTTAAGACAGTGCAGTCTCTCTGTTGACAACCTGCCTAATACAAAGAGCTAAAGAGTCGATTACCTCATAGCAAAAAGAGATTGGTATGGAAGCAGGCACTGCTTCAGATATTTGGATCCTAAGCCATATTGAGCTTTAGGGATCATCCACAGGGTCGCCATGAGTCGAGGTTGACTCGAGGGCAGCTAACAACAACAAATCTATTTAGATATGTTCAGACACTTATCCTAAACTTGGAAATAAATTTCATTTCCCATTATAACTCACTTCTAAGTATGGGGTGGGTGAAGTCACTCCACATGGCATATACAGTCCCCATAGCAGCCCATCCACACTCTGACCGAACCCCTTTCCACATCCAGAATTTTGTTTACCGATGGGACATTTTGCTACATTCTCTCCTGTGCTGGGTTTTATGCTTCTGTGAGCCTTTTCAAAATCAGGAATGACTTTATGATTTAAAAAAGGCATCAGTGGCTCTAAAACTGGCCAGGACATTAACAAATACTGCACAGTTTTGGCCTGAAGGATGGGTGAGGTTTTCAGAGGCTCAGCTGAAAAGAGCCTTTTAAATAAGGAAAACATGAATTCTACCTCTCTGGTTTGTTTACTGGTACATCTGAACCTCAATTTCTATTCATTTTTCTCTCCTAATAAACCAGAATCACAAACTACTTACAAATCCTGGTCTATTGTGATGTTAATTAGGAGAGCAACTAGTTAGTCATCACACTTCTAACATAATGCTAAACAAAACATGGATATAGACTTCTTGTTGTGTTTAGCCACACTTGCTAAGCAGGTGCTCTACTGTTTTGGGAAGAGGGCTGCTAAATTCTTAATAGAAAGCAACCTGTATGGATTACTTCATTTGCATCAATTACAGTTAGTCTAATTTGATTCTCAGAGAATTAAAGTATATGAGGGAGAAACATAAACTAATCCTGAGGCACAGCCCTGATGACCAAACCATAGTTTTGTCTCTTGTGTGTGGTTTGAACAGGAAGATTATTCTTATCATTGGAAAGTCATAACTCTTACCTTCATATAGGATCCTATTACAAAAATGGGTATATACTGTAACATTCGAAACAGTTGTTTGTTTAATACGCTACAGTTCATGCTAACAAGATTTCCCCCCCAATGCTATTTAAAAGTCAAAAGAAAATAGCATTAAATATTTATTGGAAGACAAAACACGTAGGTGGTGGTGGAGACATAAGGCCTTGAACTGACATGTTAAGAATAACAATTCTTGTTTCTTTGTACATTTCATGGGTAAAGGACACAGACATTCTCCTAGTGTTGTCCCAAAGACTTTGCTTGCCAAAGGTTGCCTTCATTTGTAAGAGAAAGGAGAAAACTGAATATAAACATGGATGTAGTTAAATGTTCCTTGCAATTTTTATCTATTTTTCTTAAATTCTTGAGGAGTTTACATTCATATGAGGTAGCAGGGAGGAAGGGAGCCTGCTGGGCTTTGCTACATTTGCAGCTACTGTGAAAATGTTCACTGTGTTTTGAATTACCGCGTTAGGAATCCTAGATTATACAGCAGACTTCACCTTAATTTCTGCATTTGCTGTTCAGCTGTGGTGGTCATGGTGCAGTCGTAACAATATAAAAGATAGGGTCAATAATGTGATTGGTTTTGTTTTGCCACAAAGAGTAGGTTGAGAAAATTTAAATCTAATCTGCACTGATACTTCATTTTCATCAAAAATTATTTTGTATCCTTTTTAAATAAAAAATCTTCCCAGGGGGTTGAATTTAATTAAATTACCAGTATGTGACAGAAAGTTCAGAGAAAATACTCAGCAGACAGCAGTGGGTGCAGCTCTTATCTTGTCACAGTCTATTTGTGATATAGTCAACCCTCCATATCCACAGATTCAAGCATCCACTATTTGAAAATATTGAAAAAATGTATAGATTCCAGAAAGCAAACCTTGATCTTCCCATTTTATATAAGGGACACAATTTTACTATGGAGATTATCACACCAGTCCCTTTCTTGCCTCTTTCTCAATGCAGTCTACAATCAAAAATTAAAAAAAACAACCCTTCTTCTGAGTCTAAACTTTTCTTAAATTTTCCTGCTTTTCTTCTTATATTTTATGTGTACAAGTTGAACAAATAGGGTGATATAACACAGCCTTGCCTGACTCCCTTGCTAGTTGGGAACCATTCTGTTTCTCCAAATTCTGTTCTAACAGTAGCCTTTTGTCCTAAGTACAGATTTCTCATTAGGACTATCAGATGTAGTTGCACTCCCATGGCCTTGAGAGCCATCCATAACTTTTTGTGATCTATACAGTCAAATGTTTTGTTATAGTCTATAGTGCACATGGTGATTTTTTTCTGGAATTCTTTTTTGCATTCCATTAGTCATTGTACGTTTGCAATCTGGTCCCTAGTGCCTCTTCCATTCCTGAACTCCCTTGCACTTCTGGGATTTCGTTCTCCATGTATGGTTGGAGTCTGCTTTGGAGAATTTTGAGCATATTATTTTTTCTTGCATGGGAGATTAATGCAGTGGTCCTCTAGTTGCTGCAGTCCTTTGTGTTTCCTTTTTTGTGGATTGGGATATATACTGTTTGTTTCCATTTTGTTGTCCACTGTTTTGTTTTCCATATTTATTGACATATATTAGTTAGCACTTGAGTTGCTTCTGTCTGTGTGCATTGTAGCAGTTCAACTGGAATATAATCTATTCCTGGTGATTTATTTTTCCAATTTTCTCTTATTGTTCATCTACTTCACTTTTTATAATTTGTTGGAGATTGTGACTATCATGGTTCTGTTCCCCCCCCCTCTCTTTTTCCCCCTCTCTTTTTCCCCCTCTCTTTCCTTTACTGCATGGACTATTACTTTTATGATTTTCATCTGTCATCCAACTGTCTTTTGTCATTGAGTGAAACCATAGATAGTACATTTTGAAATATAGCAACATACACACTGTCCTCACCTCATACAGTTCCCTCCCACCTTCATATCATTGTCCAAAGCAAGAAACTATAGTTTGGTTTGGTTTGATTTGGTTTTTCCAGCAAATCTTAGTTTGAAGAACAAGCATAGCTCATAGTTTGCTCAGACTGATTTTTCATAAGCAGGAAGGAATGGAAGAAATAGTAATGTGTGAGGACAGTAGGGAGCATTCATGTGCAGGGATCCTTACTATAAACTCATTCAAAGAGTACCAAACCAATCTTTAGGGTTAATTTTAATCAGGCCATAGCCTGATAAAGACTGTAATAAGAGTATGGATACAATGTAACAGTGGAGACCATACTTCACATCCATTCTGCTACCCTGGAGTAAGTGGTTTTAACACTGTAACATTCAGTATTCAGAAGACTATGAAAAAAGTGCAAGGAATCCTATGGGAAATAAAACATATTTGGATTCAAATTCTCTGCTCATCCCCTCCCATTTTCAAGATCCTTAGCTAGATTGGGTAGCTGGATCCAATTGTGGCAACTTTGAAGGAATGTTTAGTGCTGACTTCCAACCCACTCCTCAAAATATCGCAGTATGGTTGTGATGATTTATTATATATGTTGTGAGTGTGCGTGTGCTTGTGTGATGTGTATAAATTATATGATATCTAGACCATTTTGTAGGTTATGGTTGCTGCTTTTATGGAAAGTGAAAGCAGCCAGTATGCTGCACACTACTGTCAGGGTGTGTTATCTGAAATAAAATGATTGCCCGTAAGACATTCTTATGTGTCCACATGAGTGGCCACACATTGAGGTATAATTTTCATTTTCTGTCAAGATAGAAGCCATTACCAATTTGTTATATTTTCTTTTATTTGGCAGTCCTTTCTCTCTCTGCATTTTTGGCTGAATTGCCATGTTGGCATAGAATACAGCAGACATTTGGGTATTTTTCAGACGTACTGTATTTTCCTTCTCTGTGCAAAAACATTTTTAAAAAAATTACGACTCTACGGTAAACAGTGTGTATGGTGTTTGATAATTACTACCAGATTTTACTGTTTTACAAGGCATTTGAGGAAGCATTGTTAAAAGATCTAACACAAGATTGATAGGATAGAGTTTCATTCTAAAGTTGAGAAATTTATTGGGAGATACCTCTGAAACTCAGCAAAAGTTTTGTCTCCACTCCTGGTTCTGTCTCCACAAAACAAAGAATGTAAAGTCCATATAAAATACAGGTTGTAAATGCGAATGATACACTTCTAGAGCTGTTGATGGGGCCTCACAGAAACCTACAGTCCTTGACCACATGACAATCTTAGATTTGGCACAAAAGCAACAGTTACTACATTTATTCATCTTTTCTTGGCAGTGGCTGGAGATGAGGTGTTCAGTGCTGATAAATTTAAGAGGAACTATTTTCATTACGGTTATTAAGAAGGTGCTTTTGATGCCTTCTGGTTTTGTTTCAACTTTTGTTTTTTATGTCAGTTCCCCCCTCCCCTTCCTTTTTTTGACACATCACAGGGGGTATGTAAGGATAGCTTCCAATGGCAATTCCTTTGAGGTTACCTTACATTGGTTTGTGTGCAGCAAGTTGTATGTTCTGGTACATTCAGCAAAGAAGAGCACACTGATGAGCATGAGGGACAAATCTTCTGTGAGTTTGGATTGCAGTCAGCCAAACAGGAAAAGCAAATTGCAGCTTTAGTCCTGGGACAATTTGTACCATATTGGTGAAGCACCACAGTGGCTGCTCCAGAGTCTCTTGGTACCATATTTCCACTCTGGCAAATGTTGCAGCAGGAATGTGGCAGGCACAGCTGACTAAACAATATATTGCTTGGAGGGGACTCTGTAAGACCCAGCAGGGAGATATGCAAAGAAATCATCTACCTTGAACTTCCAAGCTAGCGCCCATGGCTCACTGGCAGTTCTCTATAGGGCTCCATGGAGAAGAGGCTTCAACAGCATTTCCCTGATTTGGAAATGAATTACGACCACTGAATTTTTCTCTCTGCATTAAAGAGACAATGGAGAATTACCCACACAGTGCCTGTATAACCCAATTTCTGCACCAACTGAAATTTAGCCAGTCGGTTGTGACTGGAGGGCTACCAGCAAATTCATGTCGATGAAAGCAAGTTTGAGGACAGTTAAGCTTGCCTGCCATGCTTTCTTTAATCAGTTGTGCTTTTAATACTTTGGAATCATCTATTATAATTGCAGACCTCTTTGATTTATCGGGCTCAGCTTTGCCTCTGTGCGCACAGATTCCTCTTTTGGCATCATTTTATGTACTTGGAAATGAGAAGTAGAATAAAATAAAATTTTAAAAAAGAATCATATGCCTTGACATATTCATGTTACTGTAAGTCAGTTTTGTGCAAGTAGGATAAGTTTTATTGTACAAAGCAACTCGCTGGGTTTCTTTTGGAACAAAGTTGGAACAAAGTTACAATCTATGTCACAGTTCAGAGGAAACAATACCTCCTTTATTCTGAACACTGGCTCACACTAAAGGCATGCGGTAGATATTTCACACACTCTATTCATCCACATGTGCATATTACTAGCTTCCATTCCTTCATAAGATGATAGTACAACATACAGTTTGTAGCACTATTACAGTGTGTAACTTTTGCTAGGTCCAAAACACACTGCAGAAATCATCCAGTTTGAAACCACTTTAACTGCCCTGGTTCAGTGCTAGGGAATTCTGGAAACTGTAGTTTTGTGAGAAATGGAAACCATGCCTTATGAGGAGCGGCTTAGGGAGCTGGGTATGTCCTGGGGAAGAGAAGATGGGAGGGTGACATGATAACCATGTCTGAAGGGGTATCATTATTGAGGATGGGTCAAGCTTGTTTTCTGCTGCTCCGAACACTAGGAGCAGTGAATTCACACTATAGAAAAAGAGATTCCATCTGAACATTAAGAAGAACGTCCTGACAGTAAGAGCTGTTTGATAGTGGAACATGCTGCCTTAGAGAGTAGTGGAGTCTCCTTCCTTAGAGGTTCTTAAAGAGATTCTTAGAGAGGCTGGATGGTCATCTGTCAGGAGTGCTTTGATTGTGTGTTCCTACATGGCAGGGGGGCTGGACTGGGTGGCCCTTGAGGTCTCTTCCAATTCTGGGATTCTGTGATTCTAATTAACTCATCAAACCACACACATATATAATAATAGAAAGCACACTGCACACCCCAAATCCAATGCAAGACTTTGAGGTTTTGTAAAGGATTGAGATTTGAAGCAAACTATACATAAGTGTGGTAAATATTAATTTTCATTCTTTCTCTATTATGACATGAGAAGGCAGCTTTCACTTAGCATGGACTCATGTCCTAGTTTTTCAGGTTGGTGCAGTAGATTTCATTCTTATATGCTAGTTGATTAATTTTTTTATTATTATGGACATTTTCTGTTTGGATCTAGATTAGGTTGGTTGAAGAGTCTGTTATATAAATATATTCCACTCTGGAAGTGATTACACCAGCAGTTACAAAAGCATGCACAACTTGGGTTTATGTATGAAGCAAGATAGTTAAATGCATTCCCTGGCTATATTTCTAGAGTGCAGCATCAGCCTGTTCAAATGTCTGCTTTCCAGGCTTCGATGTGCTTGATTTTTGAATGCTTCCTAAAGCATTGACATGCTAAGGACCTTGTTGCTGCCTAGAATAAAAATTTCCAAGGGCTCATAAATGTTTCAGTAATTACAAGGTTTGCATGAAAAACCAGATTGAGAATATATTTTCAGCAACATTTTGAGGATAGGAAGACAGACTTAAGATCTTCATTTCTACCATGGCATCAAACATGAGCCATAAATGCTGACAAAATTCATGGCTTGGTTACATGTGTATTTCATAAAACAGACCTCATTCAAATTGACATGACTCTTCTTGGAAGAGTGGGATAATAAACCACTAAAAGTCCTATGATATGGAAATACTTGTCACAAATTTGGCATTAGTGAGGAATGCTTTTAATATGATTCATTTGGTATTAACAAGAAAGAGCCTTGTTGTTATATGGTTCACAACAGGTTTGGGTTTAATTTTTTATTTTTTTTAATTCGAGGAGGCATTCCTCAAGAATATTTACAAACACCCTGCCTGAGGCATGTACCTCAGTAGTTAAGAGCCACATGGATTATATAAGAAACCGTGCCTTGGGCATTGTGGATTATCTTGCTTTCCCACTCACCCACCCTCTCCCCCTTGCTTTTACACTGTGCTTGCCTCAATATGGTTCAGTATCAAAAACAATTAGTTGGATTTGTTGACGTTGCTTTACACTCCCATGATAGCTACAATGGCAAAAAGACTCCTGGTTTTACCAAGATTCCACCTGGTAATTCTGTAGTCTGTGGGAGATGTCATCTTGGCTGTGTCACAGGCTCTCATCTCCAGTTAAGAAGAAAAGGAAAAAAAACCCACAGTGATTTCTCCTCAACAGGTCTGAGACCTTTCCATGGTTGAAAATATAGCACCAGTTACTGCAGCAACTGTACTTAATATTGTCCTGCCCAGTATAAAGTGTTGGTTATTACCTTTAAAGCCCTAAAGGGCTTGGGTCCAACCTCTCTCCAGGACCGCCTCCTTCCATATAATCTTCCCCGCACAGTTAGATCTTCAGGGAGGAATTTGGTACAGCCTTATAAAACAAGGCTGTCCACAACCTCCCAGAGGACCTTCTCAGATATCGCACCCAGATTGTGGAACGGCCTTCCGGACAAGATCGTTCATATTACCACCCTAAACAGCTTTTAAAAAGCTGTAAAGATGGATCTCTTCCAGCAGGCCTTTCCTGAATAGTTCCCCGGACTCTAGAAGAAATCTAACTGCTGACCTCCGACCTCACCCCAGCCATGGTCTGTTGTTCTTGTATTAATGTTTAAATATTTTTTTATTCTTACATTGTTTAATAGTATTTTAAGGGGGAGGATTGAGGGTTTTGGATTATATATTTTTTAATCTGTGTAAACTGCCTTTATTGCATTTTGTAGAGAGGCGGACTATTGTTGTTGTTGTTGTTGTTATTATTATTATTATTATTATTATTATTATTATTATTATTATTATTATTATTATTATGTCCTCTGTAAAAAAAACAAAAGCAATAACTTAGCAAAGTCATAGTACTGATAAATGGGACCAGGTCAGTAACTATTTCTTATGGTTGTTAACTGCCCTCAAGCCAACCTTGACTCACGGTGACCCTGTGGGTGAGATATCTCCAGGATCTCTCTTTCTAATTGTGTTTTAATATGCTGTACCCCTCTTTGAGCCTTGAGGACAGATAATAAATAAATAAATAAATAAAATTGTTATTATTATTATTACCCTCTAGCTTTCCTGTCATCGTTATCTTTTCCAATGATTCATGCTTTCTCATGACGTGACGAAAGTATGATAGCCTCAATTTAGTCATCCTGGCTTACAGGGAGAATTGAGGCTTGATATGCTCTAGAACCCAATTGTTTGTATTCTTGACCATCCATGGTATCCTCAGCATTCTTCTCCAGCACCACATCTCAAATATGTATATTTTCCTATCAGCTTTCTTCACTATCCAACTTTCACATCCGTACACAGTGATGGGGAATACAGTGGCTTGTCCAATCTTCATTTTAGTGTTCAGTTATATCTTTACACTTTAGGATCTTGTCCAGTTCTTTCATAGCTACCAATCCTAGTCTTCTTTGAATTTCTTGATTGTGGTCACCTTTCCAGTCAATATTTGATCCAAGGTATGGAAATTCTTTGACTCTTTCCATTTTTTCATTATAAATTCTCAGATGAGTTCTTGTAGATCTACTGTGATCATTATTTTTGTTTTATTAATGTTCAGCAGTAAGCCCACCTTGGCACTTTCTGCCTTGACCTTCTTCAGTTGTTGCCCAAGGTCTTTCTTAGTTTCTGCTAGTATTATTGTGTCATCTGCATATCTTTGCTTGTTGATGTTCCTTCCTCCAGTCTTCACTCTTCCTGCCTCTGAATCTAATCCTGCTTTATGTATGATATTTTCTGCATACAGATTGAATGAATAGGGTGATAGAATGAAACACTAAATCAGACCACCACCACCCCACAACTTCTTGTCCCTCTCCCGTGGAATAATTAATGCTCACATAACACTCCTGCTCGTGTTTGCATTTTCTTGGTCCTTCTTTATCTCAGTAACTGACATTTAGTACATGGATGATGCTCACAGGTAGGAAGATAAAATGAGAACTGAAGTTTTGGTTCAGCAAGAATAAAAAGCATGGATTTTAGTGTGCTCATAGCATACACCTTACAAGAAGCACCAACTATGAAAATAATACTGGCCTTTCATATAAAGTGGTTGTAAAAATAGCCACAGCATCAAAGAAATTCCCAACACTTGTGTATCTTTGGTGATTCACGTCAACAAATCAGTTCTAGTTATTTTAATTCCCTGCTAGGAACAGGTTATAGTGAATGTGAATGGGTTTTATGTGCTCCATGTCAACTTACCTACTGTGAGAACTGCAGATAAGTCACAGGGAACAGGGAAGCTGAATTAGATGGCAGACAGCTTCATCCCTGCTAAACCAAAAATAGGAGTGCTCCAGCTCTCAGTCCTGACCCTGCCATGTCCTATTTTCATTTCTTTTGGACCATTTCTGAAGGCATTTTTTTTCCATTTTGATTTTTTTTTCTAACTTAGGATAAAGTAACAAGGAAAGCTAAATATAAACTGTTCTGTGAGTAATTTTTCTATAGAATTAATATAGCCATTACAATTCCATATGCACACATTAGTGACTTCAAACTGATGAATCCACTTTATTTTAATTTCATCATGGATATAAATATGACCATTATTTACTTGTTTAATTAAATTTCTTTCCCCCTTTCCCCATTCTTCTCCCATAGACTAAACATAGCCAATTCCTTCATATTTGCCTCATAAGTCTGGTATTCTGAATCTTTTCTTGTTGGAATTGCTTCCTGGACTTTTCTACATTTTGTCATTCTTCCCCTAAAAATACAAGTCCCAAAGCTGGATGCAAGTAAATACTGAGAAGTTAGAACACTTGTTTTTGTGTTGCCTTGTACAGGCAAATTTTTCCCTTTTAATTTGTTTAAGACATTTTTATACTGCTGTTGATAATACTAGATTTTAAAGCAGTGTAAAAAATAAAACAAATGTGAAATAGACTAAAACAAGACAATAGCAAATATAAAATTAAAACAGAACCAAATATCCTTTTATGCATCTGTAAAATATATTAATATGACTGAATAAATAAAGCTGTTTCTGCCTGCTGCTTGAATAACATTAAAGCAGTACTGTACTGGGCAAGCTGCTTGAGGCAGGCCTTTCTACAATCAGTTTGCTGTTGTTCAAAAAGCTCCTCATACTTCTAATGGAATAATTTGGTCACAGGAGTTGGTGAAAGAACTTGTAGAATTTCCAACTTGTAGAGTCCAAGTCCTGGGAAAAGAGCGGGATACA
>NC_056523.1:295555945-295564881 GCF_019175285.1 Sceloporus undulatus | reverse complement strand
AATAATAATAATAATAATAATAATAATAATAATAATAATAATAATAATAATAGAATGAACAAATTGATATGGAACTAGGAGCTTCTTCTCAATAACAGTGGAGCTGGTGGTAGGCAAACCATTTTTGTTTGGGTGTTTTACAGCCAGTTTGCTGTTGTTGAAAAAGCTCCTTGTGTTTCTATTATTTGGAACGGTGTCTTGCAGTCAATAAATTAGAAGACTAGGTTTGGGAAGGGCATCTATGAAAGAACCGGTGAAGAAAGATAGTGAAGAAAGCCAATAAAAAAACTCATTTGTGATGTGATGGAGAAGGGTGCTGAGGATAGCATGGATGGTCAAGAAGACAAATAAATGGGTTCTAGAACATATCAAGCCCAAATCTTCCGTGAAGCCAGGATGACTCAATTGAGTCTGTCGTACTTTGGCTACATCATGTGAAATCAGTCATTAGCGAAAACAATGATGCTAGGAAAGGGGAGAGGGCAGTAGAAAGAGAGGAAGGCCATATGCCTGAGCTTGCAAGATTTGAGCAGAGCAGTGAAGGACAGGGGTTCTTGGATATGTCTCATCCACAATGTTGCCATGAGAGTCAAGGTCAACGTGACAGCAGTTAACAACAGCAACAAAGTTATTTGTTCACATCCCTGACCAAAGATCTTGTAGAAAGAACAAACTGGTAGAGGAGTTGGCACAGTTCCTTTAGTAGTCCTCCCCACCAGCCACCTTAAGAAACCCAATTTTCATCTAATTACATCAAATGGGGCTATAATTTCTTGGATCCTTTTTAAAAAATTAATTAATAAAAATAGTGTTGTATTGGCCAGTCTCCAGTTTTCCTGTATAGAGGCTGATCTTACATGTTTTGTTAGAACACATTACGTCATCAGAAAATTGGCAGTGTGACATTTTATTTGTGTAATAACACTTTCAATACATACTATCGGGCTCTGGTGATTTATTTTCAGTCTGTCAATAAATTATTGTAGTAATTTAATTCCATTTTGATATACTATTTTTGTATGTTTTTAACTGTGTGGTATTTTTTAATGTTGTAAGCCATGAACTACTAATAACAAAAATCGGAGTTAAGCTGAAGAAGAGAAAAAAAAACATCATTATACCAAAATATGACCTTTCAGATGAATTCAAGGACAATGTAAGAAACAGATTTGAATGATTGAGTATAATCGACTGGGACCCTGGAGAACTATGGACAAAAGTCAAAGACATAATTAAGGATGAATGCAAGAAAACACTAACAGTGGCCAAAAAGAAAGATAAGAAACAATGGATGACAGATAAAACACTTCATACAATTAAAAAAAAGAAGACAAGCAAAAGCAAAGGGAGATAGGGACCAAATTAGAAGTAGGAACACAACTGTCCAACGTCTAACACGTAAAAATAAGGAGAAGTACTACAATAACCAATGCAGAAAAATAGAAGAAAACAACAAAAAGGGAAGAACGAGAGACCTCTGTCAAAAAATCCAAGAAATTAAAGCCAAGTTCAAACAGAGGGCAAGGATGTGCTATGGGGGGGGGGATAACATTATACACGAACAAGAAGAAATAAAAAGACGCTGGAGGCAATACACAGAAGAGTTATACAAAAGAGATGAGGGAATAAATGTTGTTTAGATTGAGGAGCCATATGAAGACGAACCTCTAAATTCTAAGATGAAGTGGAATCTGCAGTAAAGAGAATGGGAAAAAATAAATCACCGGGAACTGATGATATCCCAATTGAACTGCTACAGTGCCTACAGACAGATGCAACTTTAGTGCTAACTGAAATATGCCAACAAATATGGAAAACAAAGCAGTGGCCAACAGACTGGAAACGCTCGATATACATAGCAATCCACAATAAAGGAGACACAAAAGACTGCAGCAACTATAGGACAATAGCACTAATCTCACATGCAAGCAAAATAATGCTCAAAAATCTTCAGCATAGACTCCAACCATACATGGAGAGAGAAATTCCAGAGGTGCAAGCAGGATTCAGAAAAGGAAGGGGCACTAGGGACCACATTGCAAACATGCGATGGCTAATGGAGCGTACCAAAGAATTCCAAAAAAGAATCAGCATGTGTTTTATGGACTACTGCAAAGCACTTGATTGTGGAATGCACTCAAATACATGGCTGTGCCACTACATTTGATAGTCCTGATGAGAAAGCTGTATCAAGGACAAGAGGCCACTGTCAGAACAGAATTCAGGGAAACAGAGTGGTTCCCAATAGGCAAAGGGGTCAGGCAAGGATGCATCCTATCACTTGTTTAACTTTAATGCTGAAAACATCATAAGAAAATCAGAATTAGAATCAGAAAACGGAGGAGTGAAAATAGGAGGAGCTAACATTAACAAACTAAGATATGCAGATGACACCATAATATTAGCAGATGACATTCAGGAATTGGAACAGTTAATAAGGAAGGTCAAAGATGAAAATGCAAGAGCAGGTCTGATGCTGAACATAAAGAAAACAAAAATAATGACAACAGAGGAAATACACAAATTCAATCTAGACAACGAGGAAATTGAAATAGTCGAAGAATTCCCATATCCAGTATCAAACATTGAACAGAATGGAGATTGCAGTCAAGAAATCAGAAGAAGACTAGGAATGGGAAGGGCAGCTATGAAAGAACTGGGAAAGATACTGAAAAGCAAAGGCATACAACTGAGCACTAAAGTCAGAATCATTCAGGCCATTATATTCCCAACTACCAGTACGTATGCGAGAGCTGGATAGTGAAGGAAGCAGACAGAAAGAAAATCAACTTATTTGAAATGTGATGCTGGAGAACAGCACAGTGGACCCTTGCCTTACTCGGGGGATCCATTTTGGATCCCCCCCCCCCCGCGTAAGGCAAATAACGCGTATGCTCGAGCCCCATTGAATATAATGGAACATGGGCGCAGCCTTTCTGAAAAATGAGTTCAAGTGTAGGTATTTACCCTGTATCTTCAGCAGTAAAGATAGCTTCCCTGCGGTCCCTTTATCTTCTTTTGGAGTCTTTTAAATTTAATCATCCAACTATCTAGGTGGTTCCTGTATCTGATGTAGTTACAAGTTTTTTTTATTGATCCTATTAATGATATGCTCCTCCAAATCCTTATTATTATTATTATTTGTTATTATTCCTTATTGTATGCTTGCAATTTTTGTACAAGTGTGTGTTAATTTTTTCTTCCCCTCAAGTAGGCACGTTTTCCAGGTTCTGAAAGAAGCCTTTTCTCCAGTAGTTTTTTGGCATTTTTTTTACCATGTTAGTAACCTCTTAGCTTTGATGGTGCTTTTCTTGACCTTCTAGCTGAACTTTCTTATTGTGGTTTTGAGTTACTGCCAAGCATTCTGCAGAAATTTAGCTCTCTCAGTTTTACTTTTCACTTTCCATTTTCCATGTACCTTTGTTTTAGAGTGATTGTGTTCCTGTATTGTAGATTCAGAGAATCCCAAGTTCTTTGAGCCACTTCAACATAGGCATTCATGAGACATGATGGGAGTTGTAGTGCAACTTTACTGGGAGAACCACAGATTCCCCAGCCCTGTCCTAGATCAATCTAAGAGATTCACATATCCCAGAAAAACACCTTCATCATTTATTTTGTTTTAATTTTTTAGCACTATGGTCTTTGTATCACCATTACAATCCACAATAAATAATTTCCTTAACTACATTCCTAGGAAGTGGTGAGTGCCTTGATGGGTTAATTTCTTTTCCAGAGGGAAGGAGAGAGAAAGAGGGGGAATATTACATAATTCTTCTGCCAGCACTGTAGTTTTCATTAATATAACCAAAAGTTTCTTGTGTTACAAAAATTGTTTGCCTTAACATTTGTCATTGTTAGAACCAGGGATCTGACTTTCTATATTTTGCCACATTGTTTACTTACCACATGTACAGATTAAATTTCATAGAGAGAATCTAAGGATGTATAGTGTTATATGCATTAAATGGAAATATTATATGTGTCCCTGATATGATAACAAAGGAATATTGGCTTAATCCCTCTGGCTGAGCCCAGGCATCAACTTCCCCATTATATGTTAGGGTGTTGAAACTAGGAGTATGAAAAGTGTGCCAGATCCATTCAGGTACATATTTTACCCAAAGAGCTTGTTTACCCACTGAAGGACTACATAGACCATTCTAAGCCTGCATAAGTTCCCACAATGAACATACATATCAGGTACAATATACATTTGTGCCAAGTCACTTTTGTGACATATGTAGGACACATGACTTGAGCCATACTGTGTATCAGCATGAACAGTGAAGTTAGCACCATAAGAAGCATATGATGAAGGCTAAGGAAGTGTTGCACAGTGTTGGATAAACAGAAATGTGCATGCTGAGCAGTCCGCCATCCATCGCTTAAGCTAGCCTACTGTCCTCATGTCATGGAAGGTGCAGTACTTTCAACAATGTAAATCTCAGTCAGCTTCTGTACATGGAAATGGGAGAGGCACCATCTTGCTTTTCGCCCCATGGAGCAATATGTCTTGAGTGGGTGTTTTTTAAGAAATCCTTTGGGTAAGTACAGCTAGGCTGGAAAATATTCCAGAATATTAGACTGACACATCACATTTCTAGACACCTACATGTTCAGACATCCAGGATTTATCTAGCCCTAGTCATAAAAGCCAGATCTGGCTGCACTAGATAAGGCTTTGATTGAAGAACTCAGCACGTCTTCATAACTGTCTCGGTCTTTTTTGGGGATAAGGCTTACAATCTATAATTCTTCTGGGACTGTTTGGGTTTTGCCAGCTACTCTCATCCACAATGTGCTGGGCTATTGTCAGCTTGCTTTGAGACCTGGAGGTCAACAGAATGCCTTAAGGATATGAGCTACAGCAAGGGTATTAGACTAATTGAATTATTGTCCTGCTCCAATAAGAAAGGTTTCCTGTACCTTAGAAGACATGCTTTGTAACTCTGTGAACATGAGCATGCTGTCTGGGATGACATCTGGCCTTTACATTATAATGTCTCATATCCATTTGCTCTACTAGTATGTTCTCTTTAAAGTGCTTGGTTAATCATTTTTATCAAAACATTTGAAGTATGTTTCTGTGGCAGTTTTGGGAAATGTTTTAACTATAGTGTATGTGTGAACTGTTCCTGTAAACGATAGAACAAAGGCATCATGTCTGTGCTTTGCACAGTGGAAATACTGGAAGCATAAATCATAATGGTTTTATATGTCTGTGTTTCTGATGTGATTGCAAAACCCAGTCGCATTTTTTTAGTAGTACTGTGTCAAGGCTTTGAGTTCTGATAGCTTGGCTTTTCATAGACACATTAATATCCCACTAGACAGGTTGTTCAGAATATTTTAAGAGAAAAATGACCACTTTGGGCCTCTTAAAAGAACGAGAGCAGAGAGATAAATCTGTGGAAGCAGCTTTTATAAAGCAAAGTTACATTACCATCAACCCCATTTCAGCAAATAGTGGAATATTTTCCAGGAGATTCTAGATGAATGAGATGCTCAGTTGCTTATGCATTTAGTTTACTGGGTGCTATAATGTAGCAATGTGTTCACAGACATGTGCGCATATCCAAATAAATGTGCACAAACAGAACTAACACTGCTGTAAAGCACTGTGAAAGTTACTTCTAAAACGTGCTGTGCTGATTATCACAAGAGCATTAAAACATATTTCTACTGCCCTCATATCTATGCCAAATTTCAGAAAGCATTTATTCTCCTTCCAGACTGGTTTCTGCTGTGGTCAAGCATAGAAGTGTAGTTTGTAGGTACAGCAAAAGAGAGTGTTGCATCAGTACATGTGGAAATTCATTATAGACAAACAAATTAGCTAAACTTGTGGGCTGAGCCCACGGAGAGGGAAAGCCAGCTTACTTTCAGGGTTTCCTGATTCACAGGGAGAGCCCATTGACTGCTCCCACAATGAGCTCAACACCCATGGGCAATCCACACCATCTCCCTTTGTCTGCAAGGACAGATCCACCAAAATAGGACATTTGCGGGTACAAGCTGTGCTATTCCATTACTCTAGCTCTCCTTTCTTTAGCTGCTCCATGATAAAAGCTTTCATAAAATACCAGTTTATTTTGCCTTGAATTCGTTGGGGGTCTCTCTTTTTAAAACATAAATTCCTTAAAAACAAAACAATAGCCCAAAACAGAAGGACCAAATAGAGCATTTTTATAGAGCATTGAAGATTTTATAATCAAGATTTAGTAAGGAGATCAGTCTATAATTTGTTGGATCTTTCTTATCTTTCCCTTCTTTTAGTATTACAGTAGTACTATACTGGCATTATTCCATGAAATTAGTTTTGAGTTTATTACTACTTCATTTAGTGTTCTCTTTAATGTTATGATTACCTCATTTTCTAATTCTTTATAATACAAGGATGATACTTCTTCTGGTCCAGGTGTTTTCTCTATCTTGACCTTTCTGATAACGTCTGGGTTCTCTGCTATTGTTATGGGACGATTTAAAAGTTTGTGTTCAATTTAATGATTCACTGAGGTCTTTCTTAAATGTTCATTCACCAAATGGTGGTAATCAGAGGTCATAAGAGGGTGACAGTCCTAACCCTGCTCCAGTAAAGTTGAGGAAGTACTTCACAAATCTGTTTCTTTTGAGGGTTACTAATTTAACTAGAGATTCCTTAACAGTGGGTAGATTGGTGGCTGTGATACTTCGGGTCTGATCAAGACTTACTAGCTTTATTCCTTCCTGGTACAAGCATACATCCTGTCCTAGGAAATATTGTAGCTAGATCAGGACTACCTATCTGACAGTGGTTTGACAAAATCTTATTGCCTGTGCTCCATTCATACCAATCTTAGGGTCAAGAAATTAACTCTGAGAGATCCCAGCAGACTGGAGGAGGGCAAACGTTGTCCCCATCTTCAAAAAGGGGAAAAAAGAGGATCCCAACAATTATCGTCCAGTTAGTCTGACATCAATACCAGGAAAGATTCTGGAGCAGATAATTAAACAAAGAGTCTGTGAACATCTAGAAGGCAGTGCCATAATCACAAAAAGTCAACATGGGTTTCAGAGAAACAAGTCATGCCAGACAAATCTAATCTCTTTCTTTGATAAAAATTACCAGCTTGGTAGATGAAGGGAATGCTGTGGATATAGTATATCTTGATTTCAGTAAGGCCTTTGACAAGGTTTCCCATGACATTCTTGCATACAAGCTTGTAAAATGTGGGCTAGACAAGGCAACTGTTACATGGATTTGTAATTGGTTGACCGGCCGAACCCAAAGGGTGCTCAACAATGGCTCCTTTTCATCCTGGAGAGAAGTGACCAGTGGGGTCCCACAGGGCTCTGTCCTGGGCCCAGTGCTATTCAACATCTTTATCAATGACCTGGATGACAGAATTGGGAGCATACTTATCAAATTTTCAGATGACACCAAATTAGGAGGAATAGCTAATATCCCAGAGGACAGGATCAAGATCCAAAATGACCTGAATAGACTAGAAAGCTGGGCCAAAGCTAACAAAATGAAATTCAACACAGAGAAATGTAAGGTATTGCACTTAGGGCGGAAAAATAAAATGCACAGATATAGGATGGGTGACACCTGGCTGAATGAAACTACATGTGAAAGGGATCTGGGAGTCCAAGTAGACCACAAGTTGAACATGAGTGAACAGTGTGATGTGGCAGCTAAAAAGGCCAATGCAATTCTAGGCTGCATCAATAAAAGTATAGTGTCTGCGGAGGGGAGGAGGCCGATGAGAGCAGCCTACTTAAGCCGGCTCACCGGCACCCGAAGGAGGACGCTGCCATGCCCCCCCATGCCACCGGGGAGGCGGCCGGAGGACTTGCCCCAAAGCCGCTCTGGCGGCGCACCTGCGGAGGGGAGGAGGCCGGTGAGAGCAGCCTACTTAAGCCGGCTCGCCGCAACCCGACGGAGGAACGCCTGCCACGCCCCCCCCATGCCACCGGAGGAGGACTTGCCCCAACGCTCTGGCGGCGCACCTGGGAGGGAGGAGGCCAGTGAGGCAGCCTACTTAGCCGGCTCGCCGCACCCGAAGGAGGACGCCGCCACGCCCCCCCCCCATGCCACCGGAGGCTTGCCCCAAAGCGCTCTGGCGGCGCACCTGCGGAGGGGAGGAGGCCATGAGAGCAGCCTACTTAGCCGGTCGCCGGCACCTGAAGGAGGGGACGCCGCCACGCACCCCCATGCCACAGAAGAATTGCCCACACACTCTGCGCGGCGCACCTGCGGAGGGAGGGAGGCTGGTGAGGAGCAGCTACTTAAGCGGCTCGCCGGCACCAGGAGGACGCGCCACGCCCCCCCCCCATGCCACCGGAGGACTTGCCCCAAAGCCGCTCTGGCGGCGCACCTGTGGAGGGGAGGAGGCCAGTGAGAGCAGCCTACTTAAGCCGGCTCGCCGGCACCTGAAGGAGGACGCCGCCACGCCCCCCCATGCCACCA
This sequence comes from Sceloporus undulatus, assembly GCF_019175285.1. Classification (NCBI taxonomy): domain Eukaryota; kingdom Metazoa; phylum Chordata; class Lepidosauria; order Squamata; family Phrynosomatidae; genus Sceloporus; species Sceloporus undulatus. Next base: position 295,556,426 of record NC_056523.1, on the reverse strand, counting down.
GAAGACTTGCCCCAAAGCCACTCTGTCGGTGCACCTGCGGAGGGGAGGAGGCTGGTGAGAGCAGCCTACTTAAGCCGGCTCGCCGGCACCCGAAGGAGGACGCCGCCACGCCCCCCATGCCACCGGGGAGGCGGCCGGAGGACTTGCCCCCACTGCCACTGCTGCAAGCGAGGCTGAAAGAACTGTGGTTTGTGCCCTGATACCATCTGGGCAGTTTTTTGGTTTTTTTTTGTATTTGTGGTAACTCTGGGGGTTGGAGGGTTAATGCTGTTTGGATATTGCTATTGTTGTTATGTAATATTGGCTGTTTTGTGATATGCATTGATATTATATTGATAACTGTATTGTTGCCTTTGTATTGAGATGTATTGCTATTGATATTATGATGTATTTGAATATGCAGTGTTATGTTATTTTATGCAAATTGTTGTAAACCACCTTGATTAATTTGTTTTAGAAGGGCGGTATACAAATAAACCTT